>NC_056731.1:798561837-798636837 GCF_019279795.1 Protopterus annectens | reverse complement strand
AACATATATTAAAGCACAACATTAACTGGCACCTAAATTTACACATTCCTGAACTGAAAGTAATGCCCCACTTTACGTCCACCATTGAAGATCCAGACATAAAATGCATTCACTGTACTGTGTTTGTCCACTGTGGACTCTCTGGCCTTGTTATAGTCCCATTGAGATGCTTCATTAGGGGCTTCTCTATATTTGGAATTCTCTGCCAATCAATGTCAGTACCTACCTTTAGGATATTCAGAGCAGGTTTAAGGGTTCTCTTTGACATGGCTGCCTCATGCAGTTACCTTTGTTCTGTCCATTTTCAGACTAGATAATACCTTCCTCTTTCTTAACATATCAAAATATGTTAACCTTTACCACAGGCCAGGTAATCACAGCTATTTTACTGTCAGCATCAGGGACAGTGTTTGTTTTGTTGCACTTAACAATATTTTCCTTACTATTTTCTGTATGGTCATGGGTTGCATATTGGTGCAGTGATTATTGTTTCCACCTCACAACGACTGTTTTTCTGGTTTGGTTCCAGGCTTGCATACCTTCTATGTGAAGTTTGTGTGTTCTCCTTTTATCTGTGTGGGGTTTTTTTTCTTCCTCCTACATCCCAAAGACATGCTGTTAGACGAATTGTCGGTCCTCTAAATTACCCATAGGCATTAATGGTGTGTATGTGTGTGTTTGTTTGTGTGTATGTGTGTGGGTCTGTATTATGTTATCAAAAAATAATTTAACAGAACGGGATTTAACATCGAAATGCACGTCATTGAGCTGTTGATAGTGACATCTCAGTATAGTGAATATTGGAATATTTGCCCTTTCCCCACTGTAGTGCAGTCTTGGAGTTGGTATATATAATTAGTGGGGGTGTGTGTGGGGAGGAGCCCTCCTCAAGACTAAGTTCGATGACCTACATTTCGATAATAAATCCCTTATTTTACAATTATGTAATATAGACCCTGTGTGCGTGGTTGTGTGTGTGTGTGTGTGTGTGTGTGTGTGTGTGTGTGTGTGTGTGTGTGTGCGCACGCATGTGTGCATGTGGACACATGGGTGTGTTTGTTTCTATTCAAAATTGATTCTCTCTTAGCTTTATGCTTGTTGAATGGTAGGCTAGGCTGTGGCACCCCAATCTTCATCTCATGTTAATCCTGAATAAAATAAAGTGGATGTCAGAAAATGAATAAATGTACAATTGTATATTCTGTTGTTGCTTATAAATAGCAACGTACTATATGTGTTAATGTATTCATCTTCTATACTACAAATGCAAACAAACTGCACAAAAATGCATTTCCACGTTGGTTTATAGATAATAATTGTAGATTTATAGCATTGTACTGGGTCCTAAATTGTTAAATCTAGTATTTACCATCTGTGTCACTAAGCCACTGTCATAAGCCAAACAGCTATAAGGGCACAGTGGAAGACACTCAGTGCATAGACATAGTGGTTCTCAGACTGAATTCATCAATATTAAAAAAGTGTGTTATATGAGGTTACAATGATAATAATCACTTTTAATGCAACAGTAAAAAACTTTCCCTATCACAGTATCCAATTGACCACCATAATTAAGAAGTTACCTTTCCAGTGGTTTCAATGCCTCTGATTGTAGACACATAGACAACACCCCAGGCACAGATGAGACACAGCAGCATCCACCACTGAACTCCACCAGAGTCATTAATCCCAGTAGAGATGTTCAAAGTCTCTCTGTACCAGTAATAATCTACTGGGCTACTCTTTGCGCATTCATCAACATAGCCTGCACAGTAAGCAATTAAAATGAAAGCAGTTAATGACAGAGACTGGCATTTTCAGCAGACATCAGTAATGCATTTCACATGCATCCCTACGTTACTAAAGTGCACTATATCTTTACTGCAGACCAGTATTAGAAATATATTACATCTAACCCATCATGGTACAGCACGGTTTCATTCTCTTTTACTCAGCACCCTTTCTGAACTGATTTCTTGTCAACTGGATTATGATCAAGTCACAGAATGCACAAAACTTCCCATGTAAAATCGTCCAATTCCTGATTTAATTTCCTCAGCAAATTCTGTTTCACATTGTTTTAGCAAATGAAACTTGCTGAAGAATTTCATGAAAATAGTTGTATTTTAGATGAACCTGCTTTTACTTATGTAGACTTGCCGTGTTTTATAAAGTTTTAAAAAATAATTACTTAAGTGAAATTTAAAAGTAAAATAATTTCCAATGATTTGTCTTTTTCTTTAATTATTTTTTCACATAAATTAATCTGGAACAAAACATTTTTCAATTGTTTTACTTAACATCTCAGATGAATACAAATAGATTTAATACTTTGCACCTTAGGGTACATCACCTGATAAGCAAATAAAAACTTCCAATAACCTGACCATGTCTTCCTAATGACATCCTCAGAATCTTCTGGTTCAAACGATTATAAATTATATGTGGTAGTAAGGGTAGATCATACAGTATAACTGTTTTAGCATTGAATGCTTGACGCTCAGAAGGTTGAGTTAAGCATTCACTGAAACCTTTTCCTGAAAGTCGTCATGCCAAATACCGGCAATCCCAAAAACTAGAAACTCTCTACAGCTCCAGACCCAGGATCAAGCACTAACATGGATCCAGAAGGCAGGCAAGTTCAGACAGTCAATAATGTCAATATACAACATTCCAGCAGTTGGAACGTGGGATTTGCACAGCTCAACTTGATTTTCCAAGCATTGAGCATATGATCGTAAACCATATAACAAATGGGGTAGTGCAGAGAGGATTATGCTGTTTTCAGTTTTGCTGTGAGGTCAGCATGCATAATACTCTTGTGAGATGACAATAGATCTAAAACGGATAGAACAGGAAATAAATTAGAGTACATATGGGAAAAACGTCTCATTCCCTAGGCATCAGAATGTTTTTTTTTTCTCCATATTTGCTGTTGTGAAAAGCCTTGTTCAGAACTGGATTTTGCAGAGAGGGTCAGTCACAGACTAGTGCCTGGAAAAGTACAGGACTACAGGAAGTGTAAGCAAAACAGTAACTGCTCATGTTATCCTATACTAGAAGGTCAGTGAGATGTTCATGGTATTGCATTACATAGCTGGGCTTATCAGATCCAAGTGGCATAAGTTATGAGTGCTGTGACTTACAAGTCCTGATTTCCTATATGGAATAAAGACACTTAGTTCTACTTTCATTTATATAAACTATGTTGTTTTTCTTTAGAAAGAATTGTATTATGGAAAAAGATATGAATCCCTTTCTGGATGTGCTAACAAATGATTTTGCAAGAGGTGATGATGTCTAATTACAGAAGTATTTGAGTAATTTTACTGGGAGATAGTATAAGCAATTTTCTTTTATCATAAGCATGAAGCTTACCACAAGGGAGAAAAAAGTGTATACAGGATAATTGAAGAGTACAGTGCAATGAATTTGGCTTTATTATTTCCCTATGGTACCTGAATAATGACCTTCTCTTTCACGTGATAGCAAAACCAATCAATGATGCATGAAGATCAATGGAGGTGAAGCAGAAGCCCTAGAAAAATATATAAGCTTCATTTAACAAATAACTTGTTAGAGGTAGATGAAGATGTCACAGTACTGGTGGGAGCCTGGAATATAATTATCAGTACATCAGATGTCAAGCGAGGCCAAAATGCATCTTTCACCTCCACAGGTAAATATCTGAGATTTTACTATAAAATTATGGCTCTGTATACAGTACTCCCTGTCCACAGGAAGAGGTGTACATGTGTATTTTCCTGTGATACTGCAAGTATTCCATGACAACAATGTCATCATAGCTAGGGAACATTTTTATATAATTTGCTCACTATAATCAATTCCCCACTGCTACCCACTCTATGGTTCACACATGTAAAGGTGTTAAAGGATTGTGGGTTTTGCACCTTCTGCTGTATAGACCATGGTTTTACAAATAACTATTGGCAATATTAGCATATTTGTCAGGAAAAGGAGGATAGCCCATGCAAACAGCCAATGGGTAGAAGTGACCTAAATTCTGCTTCCAGACAAAAATGCAGTGGTTCAGTACAATAAAAGGGAAGCAAAGTCATGTGGCCATGCTGGCTTAACAAGATTAACTACTATTCTTGCAGGACCATAGAACTGAGGAAGAAAGTGATTTGCCAAAAATGTCTTTATGGGCAAAACAGACAGTGAAGGACATCATCAATGTCAGAATCAAGTTAGCTATCCACTTCTTGAGGATAAGATACTTTGAAAAACTGCCCTGCATCCCATTATTCATCGACCTTGAAACTATGGCTTAGGAAAGTGAAAAGGCACATGTTTAAATTAGCGAACCGGTTTTGAATGCCCTTAGAGAGAATTTGAAGGGATTTATTTATTTATATGAGAACCCATGTAGGGGCAGAAATTTCTGACAATTCTCATGAGGATATATGCAAACAATACCCTGTGCTGTCTCTTTCCCAAGATAATGGCATTCCAGGATGCTTCTCAGATTTTCACTATAAAAGGTGATAAAGACAAACACTTGCAGAGAATCCAGGATGGACGTAAATCTCTGGGGACTGATAGTCTTGTGGTAGAATTCCCAAAAATAGAACAGCTTTACTGATTCTTGAGTCTTGGTTCAGGAATCGTGATTTGTCTCTGGGACATAAAAGTGTGTTAAAATAGTCATTATTCCAAATTCACATAAGGTTGTTGTAAAGGCTTCCTAATAAGTATTACTAGCGCTAATCTGAATAAAGCTTCTTTAAATGAATACTGACTCAATGTGACTTATTTTGAAGATTTCAAGGGATCCAATATGAAAACTTTGGAACTTCTGTATAGAAGCTAAGGTTCACTTTCCATTCTGCTCTCAATCTACTCCCTTAACCAAATTTATAGCACATTCTTCCTATCTGCAATACCATGTGCAACATACAGATGTAGCAGTTGCACTTGAGAACTTCAGCCAGACTCAGAAACCCTACCAAGTCCTCAGGCAGTTACAGTACTATGCTCAGAATAGATACTGAGATTCACTAACACAAAATGTTTGTGAGACTCTTTATCTTGCCTGGGCATAGTAGGGCCTCATTCAGTTCAGTATCTTGATGTGTATGAGGTATTGAATTGGGCAAATCCAACTCCCTGGTCGATGTCATCCCAGGGGAAAGGTTTAATTCAGTTATCAGTATAACGAAAGTGGGATGGTGGAGACTGCTTTCACTACACTAACATTATGTAATCCATCTGAATATGTTACTACTCACACATAATTATTTTATTTGCCTAGCAGTTTCTTCTAGGTATTAAAATTTTATCAAGCAGAAATTTAAATAGAACTATAACTCATTTAAAGATACATTATTGTATAGTCTCAGTATACGCCCCTTTAAAAGAACTATCTGAGGTTCTCACCTGTTCTATTTTCATTCAGCGGACAGTTAGCCCATGGCAATGGCTCTTGAAAGGAGTTGAAGAAGTACCACATAACCCAGGCAATAATTGTGTTATAGTATAATCCCACAAAGAAGGACACAAGCATAGAAGCTATACCTAAAACAAAAAGAAAAAATATATGTCATTCAGTTTCTACATTTCAATAGTCATTGTAGCAAAATCCTTGCATGTAACTATGTTACTCTATGGTTCACCTCATAATTTTTTTTTTAACTTAGTATGGTTTGTTAAGTTTTACTATGAGTCTTTAAATCATGGGGGAATTGGTACTGTAGGCAGTACATGGTGCAATAAACATTTCAGGTATATACTAACTGCTATTTTTTAATACAAGTTACTTTTTGTTTTAGGTGCGGTATTGCAGCTATTGTGATACATTGTGGACTGCAATTATGACACATCAATTCCTATGTACAATTATTTGATTATAATAGCCAAAAATACAGTAGCAGCATACATCTGTTTTATTTATTGCATTTTAAAGGTCCATCCAGTAACCCATTTAGAGATGCATAGCAGTGTTGTAATATACCTGATAAATGCTGTTTGTTTCAACTGTGGTGACAACATCGCAGGCCTATAAAGTATGTTTCTAGCATTCAGATAGCCTGGATGCCCCAGAGTACACACTAGTATGCAATTATATGATGTTAATAGAACAAGTACTTGGTGAAATAGATGAAGATTCATGGGAGCTTGTAAACTGTAACTGAGCACATCTCAGTTCCAGCCCTGAATTTGCATGCAGTATAATTAAGTTTGGATATAAGCCTTTATCATGCATATATGGGGGTAATTACTTTCAATGATGTCTGTCTAGTCAACAGATTATGGTTGACCAAGAAATGTCGACATGTGTACAAGATCAGACAATAATCAGGACTGGGAAATACGGCCTTTCCCTGGTATTGCCGGATGTTGGAGTTAGTACATGTAATTAGCAGAGGGTGTGAGGGTGTAGAGGGCCCTGCCCCCTGTAAAAAAATGATTTTCTTTGTTTATTTTTTGTGTAATTTTGCATGAGCTAAGGTTTTTGCTCTGTGTATGAGTAGTACCTCAATGTCTGTGGTTTTATACTGATGTAAATGTTGATTTTAGGTCATTTGAAAGTTTTAAATATATATATATATATATATATATATATATATATATATATATATATATATATATATATATACACTACAACTAACTTGAACTCTGTCTTTTGAAGTGCTGATAGACTCTAAGATCGAGGTACTGAAAAAAAAAGCCAAAGGTTTACTT
This sequence comes from Protopterus annectens, assembly GCF_019279795.1. Classification (NCBI taxonomy): domain Eukaryota; kingdom Metazoa; phylum Chordata; order Ceratodontiformes; family Protopteridae; genus Protopterus; species Protopterus annectens. Next base: position 798,630,132 of record NC_056731.1, on the reverse strand, counting down.
CTACTATTGTTTGCAGGGGATTTCATCATCCACTCCCCTGCTAACTTAAATAAACTAACTTAGTGACTGCATAATAAAGAGAAAAAGTGAAAACACCTTACCCAATTATTGTCTGATGTCGCCTCCGTCAACAAACTGCTAGGACACTCAGCTTCGATAGTCATGTTATTCAATTACTTGGATTTGCCTAATGTACTCAAAACAGTTGTACATGCACACACATATGTATATATGTATATATATATATATATATATATATATATATATATATATATATATATGTGTGTGTGTGTGTGTGTGTGTGTGTGTGTGTGTGTGTGTGTGTGTGTGTGTAGATAGATAGATATAGATAGTAGATACACCACTTAATAGCAAAAATACCCAAAGTCGACTAACAAAAATATTAAACACATATTGTCAAAACACAGAAGCAGACGTGTAACCACATGCACCAAGAAGCAGCCTCGGTGCATGCAATTTCTGATTTTTAAAAAACAAAATATAACATTGTTTTTTGCAGAGTGTAACCACCCTGCACCCCCCACGTCCACTGCTAATTATATATACTAATTTTGAGACTGCTCAAACACGGGGTAGGGTCAAATTTTTCCACCACTGAATTTGTGTGATCTCGCACAAATGTCGATCAACTGCCTAGTCGACCATATGCAGTTGACTAGACAGCTGTCGATATTTGGGAGTTGTGCTTATTTTAAGCACTCCCTTATAAATACTTATAGATATAGATAGATAAAATTGTATGTATAACCATAATGTAAGCAAATCCAACTCACACTGCATTAGATAAAACATTCCATTGTTATTATTGCAATATGCATGTAACTGAAACCTGAACACTCTTTTATAGCATATTTATTTATTTTATTTATTTTACATTTGTTAACCGGGAGAGTCCAACTGGATACATGTCCATTTTCAGCGGAGGCCCGGGAAGAAAAGCTCCAGGTACATAATAGACATATGAACATTGTTAATGCAAAAAAGGAAGATAGTTGAGTTCTAAATACAATATAAAGATACATCACATCTTGGGAAAAAAATAACAGCAGCATATAAAAAAAACATAGGTCAGTTACAAAGGTGAGGCGCCTTGTTAAAAAGCGGTTAAGGATAGTGAGGTAAGAGAAGGGTAAATGATAGTGGTTAATCAAGTTTGGAACAGGGACATTGCCAGAGAGTATTGAGATGGGGTTTAAGCTTTTTTTTGAATTGTAGGAGTGAAGGTTCTGAGGTGAGCATGGTCGGTAGGGAGTTCCACATTTTACCTACAAAGTTTGAGAATAGAGAATCCCCAGCAGAATTATTGGCTTTGGTAGTTTGAGCTAAGATCTTATTGGAGGAGCGTAAAGATTGCAGGTTAATATAGGGGTTAATGATGTTTTTCAGAGCTGGTGTTTTCTCTGGGTGATACAGTATCTGGTGAGCCGTTTTGAGTTGGTTGAAATGGACTTGGCTGGAAAACTCTAACCACCCTAGTTGCTTCAAGTTAGTGCAGTGGTGCGTTCTAAAGGTGGAATTTGTGGCAAATCTAGCTATGTAATTGTAACAAGAAGCAAGTTTGTTAAGGGTTGTCTTGTTTAGGTTTGTAAAGTGGGGGGAGGCATAGAAAAGAGTTGATAGTAGGTGTGTGCTGGCAATTGTAATTTTAGCGTGAGGAGTGAGAAAGTGTTTTACTTTATAGAGAGACCCAAGCTTTTTATTGACGGTTTTGATGGTAAGATTGAAATGGGTGTCAAATTTAAGGGAGTTATCAATGGTAACACCTAATAGCTTTGTGTGAGCTTCTGGTGATATAGTGATTCCATTGGAGGATGTAATAGAGAAGGTGGGGGGAAGAGTCTTGTTAGTGGGTGAGAAAGTAAGTAGTTTTGTTTTGTTGAGGTTGAGAACTAGTTGATGACTTGAGAACCATTTTTCTATTAGGTTGAAGGTGTCTTGGGCTGAAGCAGTGAGGTCTGCCAGGTTGGAGGCAGTGCTGATGATAGTCGAATCATCTGCATATTGAATGCATGTGGCATGGGGGGTGATTGTGGGCAGGTCATTAACAAAGATGGTGAAGAGAAGAGGGCCAAGAATAGATCCTTGGGGAACTCCAAGTGTAACAGGTAGGCATGTGGATAATTTGTCCTGCCATAGAACAGCCTGTTGCCTATTGGACAGGTAGGATTGGAACCATTTCAGCGTGGAATTGCTGAGTGATAGTTTTTTAATGTATGGAGGAGTTGAATGTGGTTCACCATATCAAAGGCCTTGGAGAGGTCTAAGAAAAGAGCAGATGATAGTTTATTATTGTTTCTGAAGTTATTGATGGTATTAGAAAAGGATAGTAGGGCTGATGTGGTACTGTGATTTGGCCTGAAGCCATGTTGGGAGTTGGCTAGAATTTTATTTTTGGTGAGGTGTTCCATCAGTTGTTTGTGGACACACTTTTCCATAATTTTGGCCAGGGGTGAGAGTATAGCTATAGGTCTGTAGTTGGTTAGCTCTAGTGAGCTACCACCTTTATGGAGAGGAATAATGTGGGACATTTTCCATATGGAGGGGATGAAGGCTTCTGACAAGGTACGGTTTATAATTATGGAGACGGGATAGGAAATGGCCTCAGCTGCTTTTTGCAGAAACTCAGCTGGGAGAAGGTCAGCTGCTAGCTTAGTGGGTTTTAGTTTTTTAAGAAGAGATGTTATAGAGGATATGGGTACTGGATCGAAGGTAAATAGATGATCTGATGTAGTTGTAGTATTCTGATGGCATGGGTAGTGGAGTGGGCTGGTTGTTTGTTTGAATTGTGTGGCCAGGGATTGTATAGTTTCTGTGAAGAAACTATTGAATGTGTTAGCAATGTTTACAGGGCACTGTTGTTTGCAAGTTGTTGGATTGGGGGTGGTTGCCTGGCCTGGGTGCAGGAGCTTGTTTAAGCCTGCCCAGAATTTTTGTGGATTATTAAGGTGTTTGTGTTGAAGGTGGAGGAAGAAGTTTTTTTATCATTTAAGATCATTCTTTTAGTTTCATTTCTAAGTTGCCGGAAGGTTTGGTGGGAGTGTGGGTCTTTAGAGGTACGCCATGTGACCCACATCTTGTTTCTAGATAGGATTTTGGATTTTGTTTCCTTAGAGAGCCATGGTGCGGTTTTGGTTTTAGTTCTAATGGACCGTATTGGAGCATGGGAATCTAGAATCTTGAGGAAGGTGGTGTTGAAGTAGATAACTGCCTCTTCAAGAGGAAGAGACTTGAGTATTGTCCAGTTGTGGGCTTTAAGTTCAATTTGAAAAATGGAGGCGTTGAATTTATTATTGTTCCTGATTTTTTTTATGGTTGTAAGAAGGGGAGTGATTTTCTTGAATTTGATAACATAGGTGAGTAAGTGATCACTCATGTCTTCTGGGTGAGTACCTGCTGAGTACTGGTCAGGATCTTTATTAGTAAGGATCCAGTCCAGGATGCTGTCTTTGTTTTGGGGTTTACCTAGTCTGGTAGGAGTGGATATGAGCTGAGAAAAGCCATGTAGATTTATGCTGCTAGATGGGGAGTTAGATGAGAAGGAATTCCAATCGATGTTGAAGTCACCTAACACTATGGACTCCTGGGGGTGAGTTTGAGTTAACCAGTGGAGAAAGTCCTCTAAGGTTTTGTTATTATTGTTGCCTGGGGGGATGTAAATACATGCTATATTTATGCTTTTATGTTTGTTTGGTTGAAGTTTTACAAGTAGAATTTCGGCATTGTTTGTTAGGAGGGGTTGTGGAGAGGCAAGGGAGATTTGTAATGTATTTTTGTAGAGTATGGCTACACCGCCACCTTTACGAGTTATTCGGTCTGCTCTTAGTATATCATACCCTGGTGGGATTATCTGTGTGTCTTTCGTACTTGGTTTAAGCCAGGTTTCTGTGAGACATAGTAGGTCTGGGGAACAAGTAGCTAAAAGGGCATGTAGGTTGTGAATCTTATTGTTTACACTTCTGATGTTTAGATGACAGGTCAGAAGAGAGTTAAAGGGTCTAGAGTTTAGATTGAGAAGTGGAGGGGAGGATAGGGTGGAATTAGAATTGAGTGGAGGGGAAGGGCCAGGGTTGGGGTGGATATCACCATCTGTGGCTAGTCTGTGATTCAGAGTGGTAATGAATTTGAGGGCTTTGAGTATTATATATATAGCTATATATATATATATATATATATATATATATATATATATATATATATATAATACATACCTATATCTATATCTATCTATTTATATATATATCTATATATATGTGTGTGTGTGTGTGTGTGTGTGTGTGTGTGTGTGTGTGTGCGTATATATATATATATATATATATATATATATATATATATATATATATATATATATATATATATATATATACACAATACTTGGTTTGTATATATATATATATATATATATATATATATATATATATATATATATATATATATATATATATATATATATATATATATATATATATATATATATATATATATATATATATATATATATATATATATATATATATATGGGAACACTACTGAATCTCGAACGTTTGAAATCTCGAATTTCAAAAGCTCGAGACCATGTAGCCGAAACCCCACATTACCGAAAGACCAGAAGCGCGAAATTCAAAATCCCGATGTTAAGGGATTTTGAGTTAGCGCTTCTGGTGTTGTGGTTCAGGTAAGTATGTGTGTAATTGTGTTTGTGAGAGGCTTTAGTGTGTGTAAGTGTGTGTTGTGACTGTGGTGTGGGCGTGTGTGTGTGTGTGTGTGTGTGTGTGTGTGTGTGTGTGTGTGTGTGTGTGTGTGTGTGTGTGTGTGTGAGGGGCTGTAATGTGTAAGTGTGAGTTTGCCTTGTGTGTATGTTTGTGTGATCTATGAGTTAGAATATTAAAGTGGGGGGGGTATGGGGGGCTTATCTTTAGTGTAGGGTGGTTTGTTTGGTTATGGGTGGAGGCTGTGTGTATGTTTGTGTGTGTGCTGTATGTGTATAGTACTTTCGCGATTTTAATATTTCGGTAATGTGAGGTTTTAGGCTTATAGTCTCGGTATTTAGGTCTTCGGGATCGTGTTATTTTGGGATTCAGTAGTGAATCCATATATATATATATATATCTAAAATGGACTCCCCATTGAAATGCTGACACTTGAAATGCTGATTACTGACAAGCAAAAAAAAGACCGAAAACACAGGAGAAGAGCGAATTTTGAAAATTGCTCTTATCTTATAAACATCTTTTTGCAAGGGGTTAAACAACTCCTGAACTTCCCATGTGGGGGTGTACTCCCCCGAACTTAAATATCCCAACTCTGAGATCACCCTACCTCGGAGAAAAGGGAATATTCTGAGAAATGGCGTTTTAGACTTAGTGTATATAAGTCTGATCTTTTGTCCATTCAGTCTCTGTATTTCTGGACTCACTGTAGCGGCTCCCAACATTTCAAATGGTTACCTATAAAATGTGTTTGCATTATTTATGTTCATAATTATATATCTGCATATACATGTATCTGTGTATGTGTGTGGATATGTGTGCACAAAACCATAGTATAAGCAAAACTAATATACACTTCATAAATATATTAGATAAAAACATCTTCATTGTCAGTATTATACTATTCATGCATTTTGCAAATAAACATTGTGCTAGATTCAATAAGACCTACACTAAGTGTACACAATCTGTATTCAGTAACATCCCTACCACATTTTTGTGCTTTCTAGTCACTCATAAAGATTACACTAAGTGTACACTTTGTGGTAAACTTTATGAGATCCCCTCAGTATTTACAGCTGCAAGAAAATCAGTAGGAAAACTAAAATTAACAGGACAAAGGTGTGAGTTATGTTTGTGTTGTCTGTTCAGTCAGAACAGTGAACATTTAGTGTACACTTAATGCAGGTTTTATTGAATCCCAGGTACTGTCAGCTACATTGCATCTTTAATTGATACAAAATATGGTGCAGTATAATGAAAAACTTTTTTGGAAATCCACCCTTAATATCTTGTTTCTGAAATGTGTGAAAAAGGTACAAGCTATTATTTGCTGCACTACGATTGATAGATGAACTATATAGTATAGACCCAGGCTGGAAACCCACTGGGAGACTGGGCCATCCACTGGAGCACATCTCCTCTGTATCTATCCTTCAACTTAGTCTAGCTGTGATCAGGGAACTACCTGTAGGTTAAGCCCTTCTGTCAGAATGTCATACTTCATGAAAGCAATAAGGCAGACTGTGCACAGTTAGCCATTTACAACTTGTCTCCAGCTTGCTTTCCCATAATAACCAGGCAGAAGAATTGTTTGTATGCTATTTAACTGAGTGGTATACGCTTATACAGCTGGTTAAGTGAATAGAAGCAGTCATAAGGAAAAATATGTAACCTTTCAACCAGGATCACATTGTAATTCTCCCCATATTAATCAGGTTGCATTTCAAGGTTAAAAGATCCCGTCGGTTAGAAGCTGAGTCAAAGATTTATTTTCTTAATCATTTATTCATTTTCTGATACATGCTTTATCCTATTCAAGGTCATGGGGAGCCAGAATGTATCTCAGAAAACAAATGGAGTAAATCAAAGAAAAAACTTTAGAAAGGATGCTGGTTTACCACAGAATACGCATACACATACACCCACACCCACACAGAAACACCTGCATACACACATTCCAAAGCACATACACCCACACCCACACAGAAATACATGCATGGACATATTACCATGCAGATGCACGCACACCCACACAGAAACACCTGCACACACATATTCCTATGCACATACACCCCCACCTACACAGAAACGCCTGCACGCACATAATCCCATGCACATATACCCACAACCATACATAAACACCTGCACACACATATTCCCATGTACATACACCCACACAGAAACACCTGAACAAGCATATTCCCATGCACATACACCCACACCCACACAGAAACACCTGCACACACATATTCCCATGCAATACACCCACACCCACATAGAACAACCTGCATGCACATATTCCCATGCACATACAGACACACCCACACAAACATCTGCACACACATATTCCCATGCACGTACACCCACACCCACAAAGAAACACCTGCATGCAAATATTCCCATGCACATACACCCACACCCACACAGAAACACCTGCATGAACATGTTCCCATGCACATACACCCACACAGAAACACTTGCACACACATATTCCCATGCACATATACCCACACCCACACAAAAACACCTGCTCACACATATTCCCATGCACATACACCCACACAGAAACATCTGCATGCACATATTCCCATGCACATATACCCACGCCCACACAGAAACACCTGCACACACACATTCCCATGCACATACACCAACACCCACACAGAAACACCGGCACACACATATTCCCATGCACATACACCCACACCCACATAGAAACACCTGCACACACATATTCCCATGCACATACACCAACACCCACACAGAAACACCTGCACACACATATTCCCAGGTACATACACCCACACCCACACAGAAACACCTGCACACACACATATCCTCATGCACATACACCCACACCCATGCAGAAACACCTGCATGCAGATATTCCCATGCACATAGACTGACACCCACACAGAAACACCTGCAAGCACATATTCCCATGCACATACACCCACACTCACACAGAAATACATGCACACACAAATTTCCATGCACATACACCCACAACCACACAGAAACACCTGCACACACATATTCCCATGCACATACACTCCCACCCACACAGAAACACCTGCACACACATATTTCAATGCACATGCACCCACACCCACACAGGAACACCTGCATGCACATATTCCCATGCACATACACCCACACCCATACAGAAACACCGGCACACACATATTCCCATGCACATACACCCACACCCACATAGAAACACCTGCACAAACATATTCCCATGCACATACACCAACACCCACACAGAAACACCTGCACACACATATTCCCGGGTACATACACCCACACCCACACAGAAACACCTGCACACACATATTTCCATGCACATACACCAACACCCACACAGAAACACCTGCACACACATATCCTCATGCACATACACCCACACCCACGCAGAAACACCTGCATGCAGATATTCCCATGCACATAGACCCACACCCACACAGAAACACCTGCAAGCACATATTCCCATGCACATACACCCACACCCACACAGAAATACATGCACACATAAATTTCCATGCACATACACCCACAACCACACAGAAACACCTGCACACACATATTCCCATGCACATACACTCCCACCCACACAGAAACACCTGCACACACATATTTCAATGCACATGCACCCACACCCACACAGGAACACCTGCATGCACATATTCCCATGCACATACACCCACACCCATACAGAAACACCGGCACACACATATTCCCATGCACATACACCCACACCCACATAGAAACACCTGCACACACATATTCCCATGCACATACACCAACACCCACACAGAAACACCTGCACACACATATTCCCAGGTACTTAACCCACACCCACACAGAAACACCTGCACACACATATCCTCATGCACATACACCCACTCCCATGCAGAAACACCTGCATGCAGATATTCCCATGCACATAGACCCACACCCACACAGAAACACCTGCAAGCACATATTCCCATGCACATACACCCACACCCACACAGAAATACATGCACACACAAATTTCCATGCACATACACCCACAACCACACAGAAACACCTGCACACACATATTCCCATGCACATACACTCCCACCCACACAGAAATACATGCACACACAAATTTCCATGCACATACACCCACAACCACACAGAAACACCTGCACACACAAATTTCCATGCACATACACCCACAACCACACAGAAACACCTGCACACACATATTTCAATGCACATACACTCCCACCCACACAGAAACACCTGCATGCACATATTCCCATGCAAATACACCCACACCCACACAGGAACACCTGCATGCACATATTCCCATGCACATACACCCACACCCATACAGAAACACCGGCACACACATATTCCCATGCACATACACCCACACCCACATAGAAACACCTGCATGCACATACACCCACACCAAGACAGAAACACCTGTACTCACAAATTTCCATGTACATGCACACACAACCACACAGAAACACATGCATGTACATATTCCCCATGCACATACACCCATGCCCACACAGACACACAGCCCGCAAATATTCCCATGCACATAGACCCACACCCACACAGAAACACCTGCACGCACATATTCCCATGCACATACACCCACATCCACACAGAAAAACCTGCACACACATATTCTCAAGCACATACACCCACACCCACACAGAAACACCTGCACAGACATAATCCCATGCCCCACTTCCACACAGAAACATCTGCACTTACATATTCCTATGCACATACACCCACACCCACAGAGAAACACCTGCACATACATATTCCCATGCACATATACCCACGCCCACACAGAAAAACCTACACACATATATTCCCATGCACATATACCCACATCCACATAGAAACACCTGCATGCAAATATTCGCATGCAGATATACCCACACCCACACAGAAACACCTGCACACACATATTCCCATGCACATGCACCCACACAGAAACACCTGCACACACATATTCCCATGGACATACACCCACACAGAAACACCTGCACAAATATATTCCCATGCACATACACCCACACCCACACAGAAACACCTGCACACATATATTCACATGCACATACACACACACACACACACACACACACACAGAAACATCTGCACACACATATTCCCATGCACATACACCCACACAGAAATACCTGCATGCACATATTCCCATGCACATATACCCACACCCACACAGAAACAGCTGCACACAAATATTCCCATGCACATACACCCACACCCACACAGAAGCAACTGCATGCACATATTTCCATGCACATATACCCACACAGAAATACCTGCACACACATATTCCCATGCACAAACACCCACAATCACACAGAAACACCTGCACACACATATTCATATGCACATACACTCCCACACACACAGAAACACCTGCACAGACATATTCCAATGCACATGCACCCACACCCACACAGGAACACCTGCATGCACATATTCCCATGCACATACACCCACACAGAAACACCTGCATGCACATATTCCCAAGCACATACACCCATACCCATACAGGAACACCTGCACGCACATATTCCCATACACATACACCCACACCCACACAGAAACACCTGCATGCACATATTCCCATGCACATACATCCACACCAAGACAGAAACACCTGCACTCACAAATTTCCAAGCACATGCACACACAACCACACAGAAACACATGCATGCACATATTCCCATGCACATACACCCATGCCCACACAGAAACACAGCACGCAAATATTCCCATGCACATAGACCCACACCCACACAGAAACACCTGTACGCACATATTCCCATGCACATACACCCACATCCACACAGAAAAACCTGCACACACATATTCTCAAGCACACACTCCCACACCCACACAGAAACACCTGCACAGACATAATCCCATGCATATACACACACTTCCACACAAAAACATCTGCACTTACATATTCCCATGCACATACACCCACACCCACACAGAAACACCTGCACATACCTATTCTCATGCACATATACCCACACCCACACAGAAAAACCTACACACATATATTCCCATGCACATATACCCACATCCACACAGAAACACCTGCATGCAAATATTCGCATGCAGATACACCCACACCCACACAGAAACACCTGCACACATATATTCCCATGCACATACACCCACACCCACACAAAAACACCTGCACTCACAGATTCCCATGCACATGCACCCACAACCACACAAAAACACAGCATGCACATATTCCCATGCACGTAGACCCACACCCACACAGAAATAACTGCACGCACATATTCCCATGCACATACACCCACACAGAAACACCTGCACACACATATTCTCATGCACATATACCCACACCCACGCAGAAACACCTGCACAGACATATTCCCATGCATATACACCCACTTGCACACAGAAACACCTGCACTCACATATTCCCATGCACATACACCCACACTCACACAGAAACAACTGCACATGCATATTCCCATGCACATATACCCACACCCACACAGAAAAACCTGCACACACATATTCCCATGCACAACTACCCACATCCACACAGAAACACCTGTACACACATATACCCATGCACATACATGCACACCTACACACAAACACCTGCGCACACATATTCCCATGCACATGCACCCACACAGAAACACCTGCACACACATATTCCCATGCACATACACTCACACAGAAAAACCTGCGCAAATATATTCCCATGCACATACACCCACACAGAAACACCTGCACACATATATTTACATGCACATACACACACACCCACACAGAAACATCTGCACAGACATATTCCCATGCACATACACCCACACAGAAATACCTGCATGCACATATTCCCACACCCACACAAAAACAGCTGCACACAAATATTCCCATGCACATACACCCACACCCACACAGAAGCAACTGCACGCACATATTTCTATGCACATACACCCACACAGAAATACCTGCACACACATATTCCCATGCACAAACACCCACAATCACACAGAAACACCTGCGCACACATATTCCCATGCACATCCACCCACATCCACACAGAAACAGCTGCAAGCACATATTCCCATGCACATACACCCACAGCCACAAAGAAAAACCTGCACACACATATTCCCAAGCACATACACCCACACCCACACAGAAACACCTGTACACACATATTCCCATGAACATACACCCACATCCTCACAGAAACACCTGCAAACACATATTCCCATGCAAATACACCCACACCCACACAGAAGCACCTGCATGCACATATTCTCATGCACATACACCCACACAGAAACACCTGCACACACATATTCCCATGCACATATACCCATGCCCACACAGAAACACTGCATGGCCATATTCCCATGCACATACACCCACACCCACACAGAAACACCTGCAAACACATATTCCCATACACATATACCCACACCCACACAGAAACACCTGCACACATAAATTCCCATGCACATACACCCACACCCACACAGAAACACCTGCACACACATATTCCCATGCACATACACACACAGAAGCACCTGCACACACATATTCCCATGCACATTCACCCACACAGAAACACCTGAGCACACATATTCCCTTGCACATATACCCACACCTACACAGAATCACCTGCACACATATTCCCATGCACATACTCTCCCACCCACACAGAAACACCTCCATTCACATATTCACATGCACATAAACCCACACCCACACAGAAACACCTGCATGCACATATTCCCATGCACATACAGCCACATAGAAACACCTGCATGCACATATTTCCATGCACATACACCCACACAGAAACACCTGCACACACATATTCCCATGCACATTCACCCACACAGAAACACCTGCACACACATATTCCCTTGCACATACACCCACACCCACACAGAAACACCTGCATACACATATTCCCATGCACATACACCCACATAGAAACACCGGCATGCACATATTTCCATGCACATACACCCACACAGAAACACCTGCACACACATATTCCCATACACAAACACCCACACTCACACAGAAACACCCGCCCACACATATTCCCATGCACATACACCCACATCCACACAGAAACACCTGCACGCACACATTCCCATGCACATACACCCACAGCCACACAGAAATACCTGCACACACATATTCCCATGCACATACACCCACGCCCACACAGAAACACCTGCACACACATATTCTCATGCACATAGACCCACATCCACACAGAAACATCTGCATGCACATATTCCCATGCACATACACCCACACCTACACAGAAACACCTGCACACACATATTCTCATGCACATAGACCCACATCCACACAGAAACATCTGCATGCACATATTCCCATGCACATACACCCACATCCACACAGAAACACCTGCATGCACATATTGCCATGCACATACACCCACACCCATGCAGAAACACTTGCATGCATATATTCCCATGCACATACACCCACACAGAAACACCTGTCACACATATTGCCATGCACATACACACACACTCACATACACACTACTCAGATTCTTAAGCTCACTAGTTTTCCTCATAGCTCTCAACCAATCAGGGATAAATCTCAATAAAATCGGAGATAGATCCTGAAATAATAAGGAACAATCTGGAGTACTTTTACAATATTAGTTCTATTAACCTGAAACATTGACAGAATAACAAAATGTGGATGTATATACATTTTTTGAAGTAAAAGAATTCTATAAATTTAATTATTGTCATTTATTAAGGGTAATTCAACACATTTTCTCCAAGGATCATGAGTGAAGAAGGAAAGAGCTAAAATTTGACTCAGTCAGGGATGTCCCTGAAAATAGGGGATAGTTGAGAGGTACGGTTTTCCAACGCAGATGCCCTGAATCAGAAAATCCTTAGTCTATGAAGCTACTGAGTAGAGCAGCCAAACTTAAACCAGTTAAGAGGTCCATTTTAAATATCTTACCAATAACTGAATGCAGGTAGCTGCTCTTTGATTCAACGTTACTGTAGTAAATAGTCATGAGACTGCTCCCTGTATGGGATTGTTATGTCTCCCTGTAACGGGATTATTTTGTATGAGTTTATGCTATACATTTATACATGAAGGAGTGCACATCAGATGCATTTACTTACCAACACCCCCCATGTATGGATGAATAGTATTCCATATACCCAAGCTGCCTTTCCTGAGTCTTTGTCCAATGGCGAATTCCAGATGCAGCAGTGGGATACCCTCAAGGACAAGAAGGATGAGAAAAGGGATCATAAAGGCACCTGAAATAAAATATAAAACAAATGAAATGTTTTAGTAAGAAAATGATACAAAATGATGTCTGTCTGCTCTGCTATTAAGCAAAGGAGCCACCATTATTTTTTTACAAAGATAGCAGAATATGGAGGCTTTTGTTTTTGCTGATATTCTAATCCATGCCAAATGTCTTTTGACAGTGAAGACAACTTATCTCGGATAACAGGGGAAAAAAAGCATTGCACTATAATATTCCTAAACCACTTGGTGCAAATATACTGCTGTATGTTCCATAGTATATACTGTAACAGCATGTGTGAGTCCTTACATTTTATCTTATGATTTAATAACAGAATGAATATGCAATAAAAGATTTCACTACCAATGATTTATAAAATAGCACTAAGTAAAACCACCAGGTTTGCTATGGCTTCTTAGCTAAAGACAGTGAAGGTGAAAGTAGGGATGCAGGTAGGAAAACAGCTGTTGTATCTAAGGGATACGACCAAGTTCAACATTGCATTAACTACCACATCTCTACTTCAAGACTCTCAAAAGGTTACTAAACTTTTTTGTGTTGCTAGGTTTTTCCAATCTGAATATATCAATGCATCTAAACATAAAAAAAAAAAAAATCTGCTAGGGTGACAGTGGAAGAAGGTGAACCAGGAAACGAGTAGGTAAAACTCCTTATGGAAATTTTATTTTCTCAATCTGAGTTCCTAACTAGGCAATGGGCCAGATTCAATAAAGCCTACACCAATTGTACACTGATTGTACACTGTTCTGAGATCACCACAATTCCCACAACATTTCTAGCCTGTTGTCATTCTGAGTTGTAGACTCTGGATCCCAAGCAAGATGGCTTTGCTGTACTGCCCTTCCATCTTGTCTCTTGGATACATAGGATGTCCAGCCTCCTCCGTACCTTCATTCCATCCACTTCCAAGCTCCTTCCTGTCAGTGAAGCTATGTTGAGTGCAGCAATTCTTAGTTCATGTTTGGCAGGTTGATTAGATTTATGTCCAGTTTTCATTCAACATAACTACCCTTGGTAATCCAGGATGGGCAATTGGACACCATCCAGCCAATAGCTTATTGACCCAGGGTTGTAGGGCTTTTATGGTGGCCATACACTGGCCAATAGGGACACATACACTCCTCCTACCATTAGCATAGGTCCCTGGCATAGGTTAGAGTAGGCCGGATCCTCAACCCACTTAACACTGGCAAATATCTATGCTCATTTGGAGACATTAGTCAACATGACCTATCTATTTAGATATGTATATATATGGTTATGGTTCATTTGATTTAAAGCAGATTTGATCAGGAAAAAAAAAACAGTTGGATATTTGATCTAAAATACTTTTCATCGAAACCTATAAACATAGAAACATTAAAAATGTCGTATTCATGAAATATATCTCCAAAAACTTTTTTTTGCATGGGCAAGCCTCCCTATACCCCCCATGTGAAAGGCATTGGCCACCCCCACAACAACCCCTAACATAAATATACTAACTTCACAGTCACACAACTGTAAGGAAAACAAAATACTCCTCTCACACTGAATCTCTGTTGGTACACATATGTCTAGACATAGAGATGCAACATAACAGGGGACAGCTCCAGCATCATATATTCCTACCCAAACAACCTGCTAGTAATACTGAATATATCAAGCCCAGTAAGTACTACTTCCATAAAAGCATATTCCCCTTTCCTCTCAGTATTTGTTTTATGTGAATGAATGCAATACTTCTGCACATGAGGCAAGGTAAGCACGTGACACTATGTAAGAGTGTTGTATTTGTTTGCTTGTTTGTTGGTTTGTTTGTTTATTTATATTTGTTAAGCAGGGTAGAGCACTGATTTCTTTTTGTACCTTTTGATTTTGTTGTATGTTTATGTCTAAGCGATGGTTGGGTAAGAATTTGAGGGGTGCAGTAGATGCATTTTTAGGGTCCTGAACTTAAACATCAACATTACTTACTTTCAATACTGGTAAATTAAATTAACCTTAGTTAGTTACTATAGCAATAATCCACGCCTGGGTGTGGGTAATGCTAAATTTACCCACGGTTGGCGTGGTTTGGTCCCGAGGGCGAAGCCCGAGGGACCAAACAAAGCCAACCGTGGGTAAATTTAGCATTACCCACACCCAGAAGTGGGTTATTGCTATTATACCATGACATTATTTAAGAAAAGAAACTATTACTTTTCTTAAATAATGGCATAGTATAATGCCTGTTTACTGCCCTTCCGCAGATGTCTGGCATCCACGGCAGTTCTGATGTACTGCGCGCCTGCGCAGTACACCAGAGTTGTAGCAACGAGAAAGCAAGATCTCCGTTGCTTTTCAGTCTCGCTATGTTAAATGAGTTTAACATAGCGAGACAGTTTTAAAATAAGCAACGGACATCTCCGTTGCTTATTTTAAAACTGTCTCACTATGTTAAACTCATTTAACATAGCGAGACACTAAAAAGCAACGGAGATCTTGCTTTCTCCGTTGCTAAACACTGTCTCGCTATGTTAAATGGGTTTAACATAGCGAGGCAGCTTTAAAATAAGCAACACTCCGTTGCTTATTTTAAAGCTGCCTCGCTATGTTAAACCCATTTAACATAGCGAGACAGTGTTTAAACGAAGTTATACTAATGGAAAAAAGTCCGGGCGACCGGACTTTTTTCCATTAGTATAACTCGATTTACAACGGGCACGCTGGCCAATCAGCGTGCACGTTTTGGGGGGGTCATGGTATAATGTGTGTAATATACCATACTGTACTAGCATTTCATTACAAACTCTAGTTAGTACTGTGACTGTTGTAATCTGTAGTATAGAAAAATGCTCTTGACTGACCAGGAGTGCTCATGGAGCTTTTCTCCCGAGGTCTCTGCTGAAAACATCACCCACCCAGTCAGACTTTCCCTGTAATCAAATGTCAATAAATAAATAAATAAATAAATACTAGAAATAAATCTAAAATCTGGTGTGGACATTTCCAAAGTCTGGGGTATGCCTTCTCTTGGTAAAGCCTATGGCTGTGTGTGTGTGTGTGTGTGTGTGTGTGTGTGTGTGTGTGTGTGTGTGCGTGTGTGTGTGTGTGTGTGTGTATATGTGTGTGTGCACTGAATATATTATAAAATAGCTTTAATACTCTCTTTCACTGAGATGGAACATATTACTTCCAGCAGGCTTTGAGCAACTGCCTTTTGGAAACAGCAACAAAAACAATGTATGGTTTGCTTGAATGTTGTGTTTGTTTTTAGTGGCCAAAATCTGCCTTCATTTCTACATTGTTATGGACAAGATTCAACTCAAATCAGCCTTTTCTGACATTATTTTTTCCCAAACCTGCTCAATGGAAGCTACTGACACATACCTGGAAATAAATCAGTAGCTTTTGGTGGGGGTGCAACTGACTAGACTGGTGTGTAGTAGAGAAGAATGAGGATGTTCTTGGGGTGTTTTGGGAAAGTTTAGGAGTTATGTATCTTAATAAACTGAAGTAAAAATGTTAATTCTGGGCTACAATGTATGACCTGTTTGATACCTCACATGGCCATATTTTGTGTGTATCAAACTTGACAGACACAACCATGCCCAGGAGGCACTCCAGCTGAGAATCAAACCGGTGAATCTCTTACCGTGAGGTGACAACATTATCTGCTGTTCCACTGCACCACCTGACAATAATAATAATAATAATAATAATAATAATAATAATAATAATATAGTGAGATGCAATCTAGTCTGAAGTAATTAGCTAAAAAATGACCTGAGATATATCTGGGAAACATTTAAACATTTACAGTAGTACTGCAGTTACATGACAAAGATCTAAAGCTTTCATTTTAGGAATGTTTCTAGCTCTATAAGCAACATAAAAAATCATACCTTTGAAGTTTATTGTTATATTATTATAGAAACAAAGAAGACAAAAAGGATTGTAAAAAATTGCATTTTAAGCTGGCTGATTGATAATATATATATATATATATATATATATATATATATATATATATATATATATATATCAGATATTAACAACTTTGGAAAAATATCTCCTCCCCAGCATTCTGTGGTGAACTTGTTTGACTTACCCAAGACCTGCATATACCTAAAGCAGATGTTCTAAAAGTTTTAGGGCAAGACAGTAGAGAGCCCCTTCCATCTAGCCACACTACCCTGAATGTCAGGGAATAATCTCATCTCGAGGGTTGGGTTCACCTACATCCTTACCTCAGAACACAGAGGTACTGAAAGGCTAGGAGTCTCACTATACTAGAAGCTGATAATGAGATTCTTCTGTTAGATTCTTCTGTTGAGAGGCGTCCCATGCTAATAAACCTGTCACAACCCATTCCTAGCATAGAGCAATCCTACCCAATGCCTTGACTAATCTGCCAAGTCTGGCTGAAGGTGTCTGTATCCACAGCACTACCTTTACGGCAGCTTTGGTACTGCAGGCAGGAATGCTGTGTATGCAGTGCCAGAGGTGCCATGCAGGTGGAGCTGCATGGCCATGTGGTCATCCTACAGAGCAGCTCCACCTGTGTGGAATTTGCCATGGCAAGCATTCTTGGTACTGGCTGCAATACCAACTTCCTCCTATACCTGGAGATGCTACTTTACTGAAACAGCCCTTTGTCTTCAGTGGGCTGCAGTGTTGTTTCAGGGTCGTACATTGGATGTCTTTGCCAATGAACTACTCAGTAGTTTCTTGGCTCTGTAAGCCCAGTTCCCCTTTTGGAATCAGACATAGGGCTTCATCAGTCCTCATTCATCATATGCTACCAGCTCTACATTAGTGTGCTACTCTATGTCCGAGTCCTTTTAGAATGTGGCTCATAACTGAGTCTGAAACAAGGTTTTGAAAATTCCTCATTTAGTATAGGCAAATAAAGATTTGCACAAGCCTTCATGAATGACTCTCCTAGTTTCAAAAGAATCAGTCAGCTCTCTGCATCCACACTGTATGGCAAGTATAAATTGTCAGACCACTCCTGGTAAGCCACTTTTGCAATGTATGCATCTCAGTTCAAACTGTGTGCTTCTATTCTCACAATGATAAGAAGAAGGCTACAATACATAGAGATAAATGTAACATCTTTCTGTTTACAATTAGGCTATTGTTTGCTATTGTAGTTGTTTATTTGGTATGTTATTCCACACCAAAATCCTTTCATAATCTGTTCCCATAAATGACATCTAAGAAGATGGTACCCTTCTAGGGGTCTATATTACGATATTGCAACGGTAATACATCGACCACCATTTCATCAACCCTTAAATATTGAAGTACACTTGACGCAAATGGCCAGATCACCGAGTTTGTTCACGGGGAAAAAAAATTGTTGGCAGTCACCATGAATTTGCCCTTTTCCCCACTGTAGCGCAATCTCGGAGTTAGTATTTTAGTTGGGGGGTGGGGGTCATAGCCCCCCCATATTGGGGGGTGTGGGGGTGAAGCCCCCCACTTTGTAGTGTTTGCAGTGGTGTAGCGTGTCTGGTTTGCCTGCTGATTTTTTTCCCTGTGAAAAAAACTCAGTGATCTGGCTGTTTGCATAAAGTGTACTTTTGTATTTAGGGGCCGCTGAAACAGCGGTTGATGTATTGCCATTTTGATTTTGTAATATAGACCCCCTCCTAGGTCATAGTTGCTAAGTGTTCTTCTCTATTGCCTACTCCTGGATGACTAGAATTACAGTTTTAGCAAGTTTATAACAATTGTAACCAGCTTTCCTGAAAGAAGACAAAGTTTCATGATAAAGGTAAATAAAAATATAGGATGAATTTAATTTGTCTTTTAAAACATGCATTCTCAAAACATTGCATAAGGTAGTATATGTTGCAATGCACACAGAATAAAATGTAGGGACTTTCTTCTTCTTATGTTACAACCATTTATTAAAAGTAACAACTATTCTTGTCAAGATTTGTATCTAATTCACTGAGAAGATTGAAACATAAAAAGTGCACTAAGCACTAACTAATGTCACCCTTCACATTACTGAGTGAGATACATGTTTTGCTGAAAATTTAAATAAAATATTAACTACTGTTAAAACTACAATGCTGTGTTTCCAGAACATCACCTAAATGCATTCTGATGCTTTCTGTTCCAGGTGTACCTGCAAAAAACATGGACACTTAAGAAAATAAATTTCCTGAAAACTGCATCAGAGTTGTGCCACACAGGGATGAAGCTCTGTCTATGAAGTCAAGGGTTCCAGGATCAGTTAGAGACCCATGCACTGAAAGAGTTGGCAGAGACAGGTGTGAAAAAACTCTGAATCAAACTTCCTGGGTAGAGCCAGCAACATACGTTAGTCTATTATAGTGTTAACACTTGTTGAAGAATGGTTGTGCAGCATGCACTGTAAGTACTGGGAACACGTTACAGTGTTAACATAGCCAGCCTTAGGCATAGGCCAACTAGGCAGCTGCCTGGTGCCGCTCTAACAGGGGCACTTTCCTGTATTTATTTGGTGTAGTTAGACCAAGAAGGGGCCACCAGGTGGTGTTGTGGGGGGCACCCTGGAGCCCTTTTTCTAGGGCACCAGTTGACCTAAGGCTGCACCTGAGTGTTAACATTTATTGAAGAATGGTTGTGCAGCACTGTAAGTACTGGGGACACATTACAGTGTTAACACTGGTTGAAGAATGGTTGTGCAGCATGCACTGTACGTTCTGGGTCACATTACAGTGTTAACACTTGTTAAAGAATCGTTGTGCAGCACTGTAAGCACTGGGGGAGCACATTACAGTGAGGACACATTACAGTGTTAACACTTGTTGAAGAATGGTTGTGCAGCATGCACTGTAAATATGGGGACCCATTACAGTGTTAACTCTTGTTGAAGAATGGTTGTGCAGCATGCACTGCAAGTACTGGGGACACATTACAGTGCTAACACTGGTTGAAGAATGGTTGTGTAGTACCGTATGTACTGGGGACACATTACAGTGTTAACTCTTGTTGAAGAATGGTTGTGCAGCATGCACTGTAAGTACTGGGGACACATTACAGTGTTAACACTTGCTGAAGAATGGTTGTGCAGCATGCACTGTAAGTACTGGGGACACATTACAGTGTTAACTCTTGTTGAAGAATGGTTGTGCAACATGCTACTGTAAGTACTGGGGACACATTACAGTGTTAACACCTGCTGAGGAATGGTTGTGCTGTACTGTAAGTACTGGGGACACATTACAGTGTTAACACTTGTTGAAGAATGGTTGTCCAGCATGCACTGTAAATACTGGGGACACAGACTTGGCTCTTTCAAGCTGTGTTCGTGCAGTAACCTCCGTCAAGCTTGTGTGGAACTTAGAGATTCACAGAGGGAAGGTGTAGCAGGCTATCTCTTAGGTGGGCATACAAATAAGTCTCCATGGGCTTAGGCCATATAAACCCCCCTACTCCATGGGTGCCTGAATGATAATTACTCTGTGACTGGCTGTCACCTTGTAGGGGGACAAAGTGTAAAATGATCCTTATGGAAGTCAGTGAAAGGTATATAGTCTGTTTACCAGAATGCAAACATAAACAAATTTACCTGTTGGTGTTACCAGTTTGCCTTTGGTTCTACACATATAGCAATCCAATAACATGTAGCAGCGCAGCAAAACTATTTGGTGAAGAAGGGCACTACATTTGCTGACATAATCTGTGTTATGAAATGCTAGCATCAGTATTAAATAATTTAAGAAGTGCTGGGCCTGTGAGTTACAAAACGACTTGCAGCCATGCTTCACTTTAGTGATGAAGAGTATGATTCAAACATAGTGCTGAGCAATCTGGGTAATTCAGATTTGGCCGCACTGAGCTACTTGGATTATTCTTAAAACAGAGATTGCAATTCAGAAAGAGGTACCAACTAAATAATGAACTACCTAGTTCACAAGCTATTTTATGTAATGTTGCAGTGACTTCTGATTGGGTACACTGTTTCACGAAGAGTTCTGTATCTGAGTAGTTGATAAGTACAGTTCTCTTTTAATTATGGATGTCTAAAGGAGAATAATTTATGTAGTTTCAGAAAGAAGCTAGAGCATCTAAAGGCAGCTGTGCTCTAAGCTCTGAATGCACAGGACTGTATCAAACTATGGAAGCCTCAATCTCAAGTGCAATGTTGTTAAAAATTCAACTCAACTTTGCCATAAAACTTCTTTGAATCTTGCATTTAGCCACTAGAGGGAGCTCCAACAAAAACAGACTGCACTGAGGAGTAACCTAATAATACTAAAGATACCCAACACTTTTTTTTACAGATAGGCATTTTTACGTAGTAATTAGCTGCAAGATTTCCCTTGTGGCAAAGTGTAAAATTCTGTTTTTTGAATTTCGCCCATTTTTCATATCTAAGTAATTATCTTTTACAGAATTTGCAGTTGATGGGATTCAGAGACATGGTACCTGGTAATGATTGTACAGGTCCACAGCAAAGAGCAAGGAAGGCATGGAAAAGTCTGGTGTGTGATCCAGATGCAGTGAAGGGAAACAGTGCACATGCAAATAATGCTTTTTCTTGCCATATTTTTATTTATTTATTTTGTTTTTATTTATTTATTTATTTTATTCACACACGTTATTTTATTTTAAATTGTTATAAGGCAGAGCACTAATCTCTCAATGGACCATTTTCAGAGTCAGCCTTGGAGTACAAAACAGGTTCAAGCAAAATATATACAAATAAGGGATATACATATGCAACAAAAACTGCATTGGTTAAAACAGAGTAATATGCTACAAAAGCTGCATTGGTTAAAACAGAGTAATGTAGACTGGGTACTAAGAAGGTACTCAAGCATTAACATAATGTTTAAAATAACATGATAAACAGGCTCCTAATAACTGAAGAAGTTTGTTAACAAGTGCTCGATATGAAGGAAAAGTCAATAGTCAGTATATTAGTATAGTTAATCAGTGTATAAATAACACTTAACATCATGATATTGCTTGCAAAGCCATAGAAATCCAACACAAATACAGTTCATGTGCTCAGAAAATAAGCAGACGAGCAAAAAAAAAAAAAAGTAAATCTTGGAACAGGATTCAAAATGCACCACAGTACTTACTATTACCAGCAATACACACAGCAGTACTGGCAGATAGCCTTATCCTGAACAGGTAGAAGCATTTGCATGGATGGCTGTATTACACAGGGCCCCAGTAACTGACAGCAGCCACTCACACAAACATGTTTGGCACACGTGTTTGTTTGTGTGTGTGTGTGCGTGTGTGTGTGTGTGTGTGTGTGTGTGTGTGTGTGTGTGTGTGTGTGTGTGTGTGTGTGTGTGTGTGCGTGCATATGTCTGTAGTGTGTCAGTATCAGAGTTTGCCACCCCCACACTAACTAGCACATGTTTATGGAAAACACAGGATGTCATGTTGTACAACTGACCTGCACTACATATGTGTTGGAGGGCATTTATACTACTGAAAACAATACTGACAGCAGTATTGCCTTAATATGCACACTAGAGTCATGTCAACTTGGCAAAGGTAGTTTCAGTGAATGTAACAAGTTCATAAAATGTTCTCTGAATCTGCCATCGATAAACATCCAAGGCAATGTTTTTGTGCCCATCATGTATATATATATATATATATATATATATATATATATATATATATATATATATACCAACTATGAGGTTTCACAACAGTGGTAACAGAGGCAAACTCACTGTCAAAGAATGTGAAGCTAATGTTATATCGACAGCACAAATTGACAAGCCATACTTTACTGAAAGCCAAACACTGAAAACAAAATGCATTGATTCACAAATGACTGAAAAGAAAATAAAACCCCTGATAATTATATACACCAAATCAGAGACTGCAATACAGTGGGGAAAGGGTATATTCTCCATCCCCCCTGTACCTTGATCTCTAAGTTAAAATGCTCGCACTTTTTGAGCAGCAGAGTTTTGATTAGCTGTGTTGGCTTTCCCCACCATCAATGAAAACACTCCTTAATGAAAGACTCTGCTCCCCAGTAAATGTAGTTTCAGGAAACATACTTCAATTATTTCATATTCACTGACAGTACCTTCAGCAACCTGATATGTTCCTGTGGACAGTTATGGGACACTAATAACAGTGCAGCCTGACCACCAGCCCACGTATTTGCTACCTCTCTGTGCATTGTTGCTGCCATAGAAATTCAGAGTGCTATGTGTGGTTCACATTTTGTGTGCTGCCAGGCCCCTAGCTCCAGTACTATAATTCTGCATAACACAACAGCTGAGATACCATGTGCTGTGCCTCGCACAGGCTGCAACTTTGCCACTCACTGCACCACTGTCCATCCTTATCAAAGTGCAGTTTACTGCATGAGTAACAGCAGTGTGATTCTAACATTGTATCACATTTCCATCATTCTATGGAGTGGAATGCATTCACACAGCTGCTAGTATGGTGTGACAACAATACATCTGAATCTTATCTGAATTCTACTGCCCCTTAGATGCTATTGGAGATAATCTTAATTCAGAACATGCCAACATTATAATCCTAGTTCAGCCTGGCTCCATATCATAGATGGATCAGATCCTGACTGTGATCCTGGTGATCTGACTTTGATTAGTATGCTGGGCACTGAAGAAGCCAAGTGGAGGACTATGGAAGTGAGCTGCTGAAACCAGCTCTCCCCTCCTGGAAGGGAAGGAGATGGTCTGACCCACCGCAATGTGGACACCTATTGAACTGAAGATATCTAGCTGGCACAATAATAAGAACATGTGCTTGGTCCCTGTCAAACTGTGTATATAGTAACCTTCATGGGAGGTATCTGTGGGAATGTGCAAAAGTTCTGGAGAAGGCACTGTATATCGTCATATCTGCAAGTATGCAGACAACTGCCTAGCCAAGGATTTAGGACCCTTTAAAACAAAACCCCCTAATGGCTGTTTGGATAGTAGTCTCTCACAACCACCAGTCAGTCTAAAATAGAATGATGGGTCTAGTTCATAGTGGGATGGCTCATGGTTGGCAGAAAGAGGGGATAAAAAGTCTACAAAATGATATTAATTCATAGCCGAGTAAATAAGTTCAGTTGCGGTTAATTCCTTCATCCTGTTTTTAGAACTAGCTCAAGAATATAACTTTTCCTAATCAGACTTTTAATAATAGGTTCCATCAAATCGATAGAGGCTCATGCCTTATATTATTACAGTCATACAGATCCTATTTTCTATTAGGAAACTAACATCCCCTATAAAGATGGTATATGAAAACATGCTTGTATTGTCCATATCAAAAGAAATTTCTTGTGCTTAAGTCCAGAAAGAGGAGATCTGTGATCCCCAAAATGCTTATAATTTGAAATACTTCAATCTAAATACTTAACAGCAATTCAAGTTACAATATAAACATGTAAAAATAAACAATAAAATACATATGACAAGTAGCAAAGTTTTGATTAACCGGCATTAAAATGAATGTATATGATCTAAAAATGAGAGAGCAGACTCTAACAGAACTTTCCAAAAAATAAGTCACAAACCTTTTCAAACAGGTCATAATTTGGGCGCTCTTAAAAAAAGTCTTAAAAATCCCCACTTTTAACTGCACTGAACTATGTTTAGTACTTATAATTAATCAAGAAATTAAGCAAGAAAAAATTACTATGATATGGCCCTAATAAAAATGGCTCAATAAATAGACTACTACTGTGTCTGAAGTATTATGGAATGCAACTGCACTCTTGCAGTCAGAGTAAATTTGCAAAATTAAAACAAATTAGTGAGGCCGTGGTGGTGCAGCTGTTTGTGTTGTCACCTCAGAGCAAGAGGTTTTCTGGTTTAATTCTTGGCTGGAGCACCTTCTGTGTGGAATCTGCCTGTCCTCCCTGTGGTCGAATGAGTTTTAAAGACATGCAGTAGGTGCATGTATGTGTGCCTTCTGTGAAGGTTGGGCACCGGGCTGGCAACTCAACACCATAAAAAACTCCACTGCCAATCAATCTGCAGACCAGTGATCCACTGTGATGACCCCTAACTGGAGAAGCCGAAAGACAGCAGTAGTGACGAAGCCACTTTGCCCACCTTATTCATGTGTGTTAACCCTAACCCTACACATTACATTATTAAAACCATTTATTTAACAGTGCCACTACTAAGAAACTTGATCAAATTTTGTACTTGGAGTGTATGATATAGGGTATTTTTAGCTGTGTCGAATGTTTAGATATGTTGTAGTGTAATATTATGAGCTTTAGTGCTTTGTGCTTTCAGTGCTTTTCTTTTCTTTGTTTTTTTTTAGATTCGATATTTTGAGTTTTAATTTTATATATGAGTTTGCAATGATTTATCTAAGACACTTTTCATCTAATCACAAATCATCACAATCTAATACACATTTAATCTAAAATAGAATTCGATGAATCCCAATACATCTAAAACTTCATGTACTGCAAATACTTCTCCAAGGGTATGCATGTGTGTGTGTGTGTGTGTGTGTGTGTGTGTGTGTGTGTGTGTGTGTGTGTGTGTGCGTGTGTGTGTGTGTGTGTGTGCGTGTGTGTCCATGTGAGTGTGCGTGTGCGTGTGTGTGTGTGTGTGTGTGTGTGTGTGTGTGTGTGTGTGTGTGTGTGTGTGTGTGTGTGTATTTTGGCATGTACATGTGTGTTAATTTTTGTATTTATTTATCCTTTGTTCACCAGGTTAGTCTCAATAGGCTCATAGCCTTTTTTCAGAGGAGACCTAAGTTGGCATTTATACTAATAGGGAGAAATTTGGTCAGGGAATCAGGGAGCTTCTTCTGCTCATTAGTAGGGTGCTTGTTCTGATCCTAGAGCAGTTGCAGCTAGGAGAACAGCACTCAAGGTGATCTGAGATGGCAGATAGCACAGAGGCAAATGCCAGTTCAGTGTATGAGGCTATACAGGATTCTAAGGAGCTGTTTCAGCAAAATGTGTTTGTTTCATCAGAAGCAAACATTCAAAACAACAATGGATGTTTTATTACAACCCTCCAGGTAGGGGGGAGGTGGTTGGGGAATGATATGTTGAGTTGCAGAGTGAGCCGGAGAAAAAAAATGTTTCTTGGGGGGGAAATTATGAACAAGCATGCCTCTGAATTGCAATCTAGCTAACACTAACACTGTTAGATTTGGCAGTAGTATTCTTTCTAGCGACCCATGGCAAAGGCTCAGATACACACAGATGCACACATATTTGGGCACCCATGCGCAACGCGCACACACACACACACACACACACACACACACACACACACACACACACACACACACACACACACACGCACATTTACATGCATAGCACAAACACATCTATAGACAGTTTTTGAGATCACCAGTTTAACCCATCATTGTGTTTATGGGAAGTGTAAAAAAAGCAACATTACCAGTAAAATCTCATGCATATTCTGAAAAAGAGGATAGCCCATCAAAAAACTGGAAATGGAAAAGCAAACACTAGCAGTGTTATCCTATATTAGGACTGTGTTAAGAAGATCATCTCTACCTTTTGTTGCTACTATTGCCCCAGTATGTCTTTTATGCCATTCTGTACAATATTATCAATTAACCCCCAAAAGCCAAACTTAAAAAGGCTCTGACCATTTTATTTATGCTATCTGAAATTGCCATAGTTTTTTATACTGGGTTACTCAATTATGCAGGGGAAATGAGTATCCAACAGTTTGTCCTTATACCTGCATACGATGAAAGATGTATCAGGAGGCATATTATATAACACAGCATTATGAACCAGTAAGATAATAAAAAAAAAAAAAATTAAGGATGAGGCAAGACTGCTTAATATTACTGCAAAATGGAATGTGAAAAATGCTCAAAATATTGCATCTCTGTTACAGTCAATACAGGTTAAATAAGTTGTATTTTAACCACATGTACTGAGTTTACACTGAAACAAAGCATTTTGAAGATGGATTGAGACCATACATTATTTATCTTCTCATTTAAAGAATGACACTGTATAGTGTATTATTTACAGAATTAATCATGTTTCTCTTCTTGGATAGTTAAGGTCATATCAGCAAGTTTTAATAGGATTTGTTCACTTCAAGATATTCTTGCATTTATTTTTAAATGTTACTCCACACCTTTGTGGGACAACACACCTTGTGTGGCTGATTATTGTAATAAATTGAGAGCACCTCTACTGTTAGCACTCTTGTTTTAGCTTATATATTCTTGTCATTACCAAAAGGCATGACATAATCTATACATAAGCGACTCAGAAATTCTCCCATCAGGATATTATATCATAAAATATGATAAAGCACTCTAAGGTACCGGGGTGTCGCCATCAGCCATCTTTTCACTTTGCTGGTCCATACATTAGCTTCTCAACTTTATTTTTGTGCATAGACAAGTTTATCCATTGCACATATCAAAGTCAATCCAGTGATGACCTCAACAGCAACATGTATTTATATACTTCTGATTCTTTTAATGCCATTGCTGATGACGTTTTAATAATTATCAGCTAAGTGTAGAGGTAAACAGCTGATTTGGGGAATATAAGACATGACTGGCAAAGTACAAAGGATAAGCACAGTCATCCAAATGTCCCAGTCATAGGTTTTGCACAGCTTATTATGTCCCCTCCTGGAAGAGATAAGTCATTAAAAGGGACAGTATTCTTAACAGAGAGATGCCTTCATTAATGTAAGATGTTTAAACTGTTGGGCCAGCACTATGGTAGACCTGTTCAGTGATCATCTTCCTGTACATGTCTGCTAGTCATTTAGTAGACCCCAGAACATTTCCTACTACACAATTTCCAGGAACACAAACACATTTACAAGCTTCACCTTTCATTACTTTTCTTAAGCAAAGTAAATGAGGACAACTCTACCAGGCAATCCCAAGCAAAACAAAGACTCTTTGTACCAAAGGCAAGCGTCCAGTCTGGTAGACCCCAGCCATAAACAAACTCTACAATAAAAGGAGAAAGCTACTACAAGGTAGAGCAAAATCCTTAAAAGGTAAGACACCGCTGATCACTATAAGTAAAAAGCTAAGAGCTCTCATAAAATCATCCAAAGCTAATTTTGAGAAAAAAATAGCTAAGGACTCTAAAGACAACCATAAAGCATTCTTTAGCTATGTCAGAAACCTAGGAGGAAACTCCCAGATATGCTCAGAATTAGTTCAAAATGATGTGAAGATTACTGATCCTACAGACATTGCCAACATACTGGCTGACAGGTTCAGTGCAAACTTCTCCCCACCCTCCCGCCTAAAGAAGAGATATCTATACCAAATGATTGTAGCCCCCCAAACATCTCCAACGCTCAGGTGAGAACTGCTCTCTCCAAGGCAAAGAACACAGCGTCCATGGGACCTGATGGTGTCCCCGGCTGTGTGCTCCATGAACTCAACGAGGAATTAAACCCACAGTTAGGACAGCTGTTTAATCTTAGTCTCACCTCCGGATACGTACCCAGGGAATGGCGCACAGCGACTGTGGTCCCACTCCACAAAGGCGGTGCCTCCACCGACCCTGGAAATTACCGTCCCATTATCTTGACAAGCCTGATCTGCAAAGCCATGGAAAGGATCATAATGGATCTCATAAATAAAGACATAGGGAATTTGCAGACTTTGGATCCAACCCAGTTTGGCTTTGTCAAAGGCAGATCATGCCTTTTAAACTTGGTTGACTTTTTCGAAACAGTCACCAAGGCCATTGACGAGGGGAAGGCAGTCCATACAGCCTACCTAGACCTGGCGAAGGCTTTCGATACAATACCCCACTCGGGTATCATTGAAAAACTCATCAACTTTAATGTAAATCCATACATTACAAGATGGGTTGCAAACTGGCTGAGTGACAGAACCCACAGGGTCAGAGTTGCTGGCGCCATGTCAGACTCTAAGCCTGTCACAAGTGGTGTCCCACAGGGCTCAGTCCTGGGCCCACTCTTGTTTGGCATCTACTTTTCTGAAGTACAAGCAAACACAGGAGGGTTATGGCTGACAAAGTTCGCAGATGACTGCAAACTGGGCGCTGTAGTTGAGAACACATCCGACACAGATATCCTTCAGAAGGGTCTCACAGAAATGGATAACTGGTGCCAGAGCCATGGCCTCAAGTTAAATGCCAAAAAATGCATAGTCATACCCTTCGAGAAAAATAAGGTTACCCCTAGCTACCATATAGGTGGCAATCCCCTGAACACAGAAGAAGCTATTAGGGACCTGGGAACCCAGGTTGACAGTAGCCTTTCATTTGACACTCATATTGCTAAAGTAGTTAGGAAGACCTTCTACATTGCCCACCTTATCATGAAGGGATTCACATCTAGATCAAGGGAAGTCATAGTCTCCCTATACTCATCACTCATCAGACCAATGATCGAGTACAATGCCCCATTTGGAATGTATCTGACCCGACACTTGCAGCAGCTGGAGAGGCCACAAAAGTTCCTCACCAAAAGGATAAAGGGTCTCAAAAATCTGTCTTATACTGCACGACTGAAAGAACTCCAGTTATATTCAGTTGCATACCGCTTACTCAGAGGTGACCTATGCCTGACATACAAGGCCATGTCAAACCCAGATTTGATGAATATGCTTCATCTCAAAAAATCTAGATCCCTCAGAGCCACAAGGGCGGGTGACTTAAACCTCGACACGGTTATTAATAGGATGTGCTGGAGGGATAGATTCATCACCCAAAGACTCCCTATGCTGTGGAACAAAATCCCGGTTTATGTGAGGCAGAGCACCTCGCTGGCCTTGTTCAAGAGGAATCTTGACCAATGGATGGGAGATCGCAGATACACCCCAGGGGTTACCTCAGTGTCACTGCTCGACAGAGGCACAGCTAAATAATGGGCATAGTTTATCCAAACTAAGGGGTGGCGTAAGCCACAAAACTATGGCTAGGCTTATAAATGCCCTCGGGCAGATAGCCTAGTATGAACCTATGAACCTATGAACCTATGCTTACTCAACAGAATGTCTCTCCTTAATTGACAAACAGCTACTTCTAAACAATACCTTAGAAAGACAAGGAGATTAAAGTGTTAATGACATGATTATGCAGATTTTCAAAAGGGTAAAAGCTCTGATATCATTTTGAAATGAAATGAAATGCTCAACCCAGGCAAATCCACTCAACCTAATCCAGCATAGAATGCTCCCTTCAGGAAATTGTAAATCAGTTCTGCCACTTTTTATTGACATTGTCTCTTCTTCCCATGGGACAGCTAAAGAAGGTTCCAGCAATTAATTTTGCACCCCCACCTGTATTTCACATAGAAATAGTCCCTGGCAGGCTTATCTGAAGTCCTCTAAAAAACCTTAAATTTGTATCACTCACCACTGACAATATAGCAGAAGAAATATGTCTTTACAATCTGGTAATCTGGCATGCTGACCATTTTGTAAAGGTGTTCCCACATGTTCCTTTAACAACTTCATTCTAAAGGAAAATTGCCTCCACCATCTAAAATACCTTAAAACATTTTATGCAGAAAAAAACTCCTTCGCAACATAAAAGCCTAAAATACATTTTCCTTTTCTGAATATGAATTTTGCTCAGGCCGTGGTACAGGATCATAAGTTCATAGGTTCATAGGTTCATACTAGACTATCTCCAGAGTGTGTTTGGCTTTCACCACCCATTTTAAATTAATTTTGCTATGCTCTTTTTCGAGGTTAGTATACTGTGCCTCTGTCTAACAGTGACACAGAAGTGATACCTGGGGTAAACCTACGATCTCCCATCCACTCATCAAGATTCCTCTTGAAGAGAGTCAATGAGGGACTCTGCCTAACCTGGACTGGGATTTTATTCCAGAGTGAAGGGAGCCTCTGGGTTATGAATCTGTCCCTCCAGCATGTCCTATTTATTTCAGTGCTGAGGTTCAAGTCTCTTGAGCGCGTAGCTCGATGGGATTTGGATTTTCTGAGGTACAGCATGTCCATTAATTCCGGGTTGGACGTGGCTTTATACATCAGGCACAGATCGCCTCTGAGCAGGCGGTATGCCACTGAGTAGAGCTGGAGTTTCTTTAACCAGGCAGCATATGGCATCTGTTTGAGCCCTTTGATCCTCTTGGTGAGGTACTTTTGGGGTCTTTCCAGTTGCTGCAGGTGTCTGGTAAGGTACATCTCAAAAGGGGCATTGTACTCAATTATGGGCCTGATGAGGGATGAGTAAAGAGGCACGATGACCTCCCCTGATCTAGATGTGAATCCCTTCATGATTAGGTGGGCTATATAAAATGTTTTTCTAACCACTTTGGCCACGTGGTTGTCAAATGAAAGATTGCTATCAACTTGGGTCCCCAGGTCCCTAATTACTTCTTCTGTACTTAATGGATTACCACCTATGTGGTAATTTGTGGGCACTTTGTTTTTGCCAAAGGGGATGACTATACACTTTTTGGCATTTAGCTTGAGGCCATGGCTCTGGCACCAGTTGTCTGTTTCTATGAGGTCCTTTTGGAGGATGCTTGTGTCGGTTGGAGAGTCGATTATGGCGCCCAGTTTGCAGTCATCTGCAAACTTGGTCAGCCATAGTACTTCCGTGTTGGCCTGTACCTCCGAGAAATATATACCGAACAAGAGAGGTCCCAGGACTGAGCCTTGTGGGACGCCACTTGTAACTGGTTTGGAGTCTGACATGGCTCCAGCAATTCTAACCATGTGGGTTCTGTCCTTGATCCAGTTTGCAACCCATCTAGTGACATAGGGGTGTATATTTAAGCTGGTGAGCTTATCTATAATGCCCAAGTGGGGTATTCTATCGAAGGCTTTCGCGAGGTCCAGGTAGGCTGTGTGGACCACCTTCCCCTCGTCAATGGCCTTGGTGACTGTTTCAAAGAAATCGACCAGGTTTAAGAGGCAGGATCTGCCCTTAACAAAGCCGAACTGGGTAGGATCCAGTGTCTGTAGGTCCCCAATATCTTTATTTATGAGGTCCATGATGATCCTTTCCATAGCTTTGCAGACCAAGCTAGTCAGGCTTATGGGGCGATAGTTTCCAGGATCCGTTGAGGCACCACCTTTGTGGAGAGGGACCACTGTTGCTGTACGCCACTCTTTTTGTACATATCCTGTAGTAAGGCTGAGATTGAACAGTAGTTTTATGTTTGGGTTTAGCTCTTCTTGGAGTTCATGTAGGACACAGCCCGGGACACCGTCTGGTCCCATTGATGCTGTGTTTTTTGCTTTGGAGAGGGCGGCTCTTACCTGAGCATCTGAGATGTCAGGGGGACAGCACTCTGCTGGGATAGATATTTGCCCTTTTGGTGGGGGAGGGGGGAGTTTGTGCTGAACCTGTCAGCTAGGATGTTGGCAATGTCTGTGGGTTCGATGTATTTTTTGTCATTTTGGAGTAATTCTGAGCATATGTGGGAATTCCCACCCAGGTTCATAACATAACTAAAGAAAGCCTTGTGATTATCCTTAGTGTCCTGTGCAATTTCTCAATCGAAGGTGGCCTTAGACGATTTTATGAGTGCCCGTAGTTTTTGCTAATACTGATCAGAGATGCCTTCCCTTTTTGGGATTTTGCTCTATCATGTAGTAGCTTCCTCCTTCTATTGTATAGTTTGTTTATGGCTGGGGTCCACCAGACAGGACATCTGCCTTTGGAGGATTGGGTCTTGGTTTTATTTGGGATTGCATGATCCATGCATTCCTGAAGGTGTTCATAGAATGCATTTATAAAGGATTCTGTGGTCTGGGCCATATTTTCCATAGGCTCGGGGGCTTTGAAAGATTCCACCTCAGTTTTGAGGAGTGTGAAATTTGCTTTAGAGAAGTTTTTCACTGTGGTTTTCTCGACAGGGGGTGGGGTCAGGATGTGAATATTCAGTGAAATTAATTTATGGTCTGATCTTACCAGTGAGGGATACACTTCTGGTCTGGAGCATAGAATCCCCATGTTGGTGATGATCAGGTCCAGTATGTTTTCCCCTCTTGTGGGAGTGGTAACAAGTTGTTCCATAGCATCTGAGTTTATAAATTCTAGGAACCTTTGGGCTAGGGTGTTGGAGCTAGAGTAATGCTCCCAGTCTATGTTTGGGTAGTTGAAGTCTCCCAATATAATGGTGTTTGGAGAGACCTTCATATTTTCCAGTGTTCTTGGGAAGGCCGAGTGGGGTTCCTGGGTTTGGGAGGGTGGTCTGTAGCAGGCTATAAACTGGAAGGCAGTTTTACCCACTGTTAGTTGCACATGGATAGTCTCTGATGCTTCGTGCTGTGCCACCAACCTGGAGGTGTGGGTATCTTTGACAAATATTTTATACTCCCCCTCCTTTTGTGGTTCGGTCCAAGTTTTGGGGCCGAAAAGCATGGTATGAGGTATAACCTGGTAGTGCTGGGGTGCTCTCGGGAGCCTTGAACCAGGTTTCTATTACTGCACAGATATCGATGTTCTCCATGCTAAGGAGAGTTTTGAGTGTGTGCATCTTGAGGTTTAGACTTCTGGCGTTGAGTAGCATTACTCTTAGTTTCTTATCCCTTGTGATACCTATGGAGGTGGGTTTGTCTTTTGAGCCTTTCCTAAAAAAGGCACTATGAGGGAAGCAAGAGCCTTTGCCAATATCCGAAAGCCCAAGGGTGACAGGTGCAAGCCGTCCCTAGCGATCAATGCCATTCTGCATTTTTTTAAAAGACAACAATGGGATTCTATTATTAAATGCTCAACTTCTCTTTTTTTCTCACTATTTACTGTCCCTGCTATGAAGAAACAATAATACAGCATTTGAAATATTTTAAATTGTCTGTTTCTCTCCACTTGAACAGTACCTTATTGTGGTGGTTTCACTTTCAAAAAACTTTTGCTATGCCCTGGAAAAGTCTACAATTCACTGATGTCATCAAGGCCATTGAAAACAGGCAGTTTTCTGGCCATTTCCCTCCCCAAACTGACATCACCACTACCGTCCTAAAAACCCACCAATACTGTGATGTCACAGCTCCCTGGTCCTTCCCCTACCCATACAGAAAGTAATGGCTAAAGCAAGGAAACAGTACATGAGTCAAGTCTCCTGCTGTGAGCTGCCAATCTGCCAATCACAGCAGGTAACAGCTCAAATTACCCTTAGCACTTTGACAGCTAGTGAATTTAGGTGTGAATGGGGATGTGAGATAAGTCAAAGTAGTACAATTCAGGCTTCACAAAAGATGGCAGTTTAGTCATTCTAAAAAGAAGCAACAGGAAACAGCTCTTTGAAAGTCTGTTCTGTGGCATTTGCACTGTTTGTGCTTTAAGTAGTCATTGAATGGCATGAAATGTTTCTTAAAACTGATTGAAAAGTAGCAGTATATGCATGTAAATTGTGCAGTGACAGGAGCTTTAGGAAGAAAGAGGCCTGTGTGATATAATTTTTTACAGACAAACACTACATTGTGGGATACTTAGAGGCAGACTAAACAATCAGAATTACTTCAAGATGCCAGATCTCATGTGGTCAGACTTAGAAATCATGTATAAATATATTTAAAAACCTGTAAATAGTGTCAGTGTGGTGTTAAAATGTATGAAAAACCAAACTATGATGAAATAAACATGTTTTTGAGTCTGTGGGCGTAGGTCTTCTTTAATGACTCGGCTGATTCACTGGTTCTCCTCTAACACAAAAAAAAAAAAAAGAAAAGAAAAGAAACAAAGGGAAAAAAAATCAGCTCTCGAGAGTCCAGGTATGCTCTCTTTTTTAACTCTGAAGACGTCAGCACTGTTAATCACGTCACACTGCTTTTTAACCTGAGAATTCTGATCTGTCTGCTCCAGTTACAAAGTTCATCTCCACATTTCTTGGGGGGGGGGTATGACCCATGTCATGCACTGGGACAATCTAATATCATCCCCACTGCTATGAAGACACAAAACAAACTTGGAAAATAACAAATAAGTATGAACATGTGTCTGAAGAAGTACAGGTACTATCCTGTACGAAAGCACTTCCTTTATTTGTGAATAAATAATTCTTTCTGGAGTGTATCCAGGTTGTGTTCATACATTTTTGTTATCATCCCCACTGCTGGTTTCATCTGTTCTGTTACAATGATCTGTTTTTCATCCTCTGTTTTTCACCCTTTCCATCAATTATATGCTTGATTATTGTAGTTATTCAGAGTTAAATCAGTATGCAAATGACTCAACCATATTCTAACACTTTCCACTTAGAGATAATGACACAGCCAACCTTTGGTCCACCTTTGATCAGATTGAAATTTGCTTGGATAATACTGACCTTTTGCTGAACGCAACAAAAACAAATGTTACTCTTTCCACAAGACAAAACAGAGACACATTTTTTAAGACAATAAAAATAATTATGTTCATCATAAGACAGAATGGAGACACAGTGAGCTGCTCACATTTACAAATTCTAAGCAAACGCAAAACTTCCACCAAATAAGTTATTTCAGGAAACTACTGGGCATCATCACAGGTTGGAAAATGAAGTTTGATGAACATGTCAAAAGAGTTACTTTTCGCACAAGTCAACAATTAAGACTGACACAGAGCAAAAAATTAAAGACCAGCTATAGAAAGGTTGCTGTAATAAGAGCAAACTTTCTTGCCTACTTTTTGGTTCTGTTGTTTTACTTAACATACAGTCATTTAAAGAACACTATACTAGAACAAATCTAGACTGGTATAACTAGGTTTGCCTCTGGTTACCCTGTGAGGACATATAACAGTGTCACACTTAAAGTACTGCCCTGGTTTGAATTAAAGTCCTACCTAGCCATGGTCCATCAAAAATTGTTCATTCTGTTCTACATTTTCCAAGTAAATGTCCAGCACTCAGCTCACTGATGGAATGGTATACTGTCTGCCCACAGACTTTGTTTAACTGCTATAGTTCTCCGTCAAACTCCTTTCTCTAACAATTGTTTTGGAAGCTATGCTTTCTCATTTGTAGTATCTAAGCAGTGCAGTGTCTCCCGAGTTTCAGTCTGTCAAGCCAAAATCAAACTGCTATAAAAAGAGCACCCTTCTACTAACTATGGAATGGCAGTTCTTGCAACCACTATTGGGGTTACTTGCCTTACCTATATCCTTTGCCCTGTCATTAACCTACCTGTCTTGTCTGCTTAGTCTGTTGAACAAAATAACTGTTATTGACTGTCATATCCACAGACCACAAAGCTTGCTTTTTTTTAATGTGATGATGTCTTCATCTCTTATCCTGTTATCAGCACACATCAGCCATTCAGTCATCAATGCTGTAAAAATATGTTCCCATTATTTTTTTCCTGTAACACCAATTTAATTGCCTGTAGAGAAATATCAACAATGTTTCACATATTAAATTTGTTTTCTAGCTCAAATCTGCCTGAGTGTTTAAGTCTTAGCAATGTAGTTATTATACTCTATAATGCTTGCATTTCCCATCAATGTGTCTTTTCTTATACACATTTTTAATTTAAATTATTTGTATTATGCTAAACCACTGTGATGAATTATAAACTGTGTGTATTTTGTCTATATTTTTTGTGGAATTGTTCTCAGTGCCATCAACTTGGATTCTGGGGTGATGATGCAAATGTCAGGTTGGCAGGCTTTGAAGACTGGCCTGAGCACATACTCCTCCTAAGCCCACAGAGCAGCCCTATCTGCACAGTTTTATCCTTTCCCTATCTGACCAGTAATTCCTACTGAGCTCTTGTCTCTGCCAGAGCCTCAACAAAGGACCACCTAGCATGCAGCCTCAACTCCAGATTAGACACACTCATTCTCTGTGACTGTACCCTCAATGCCCAAACCACTACTTGATCTCTAGTCATCTGGACCAAGCTCAGGGCTTTATCCCAGTATACCACCAGCACATGCTGGTCACCTGGGTCATAGTTAGGAGTTTATCTCTGTACACCACCAGCACAGGTTGGTCACTTGAGTCGTAATCAGGACTTTATCTCTGTACACCACCAACAGAGGTTGGTCACCTGGGCCATAGTCAGGACTTTATCCATGTACAAGGGCAGGGAGTGCCTTCTGTGTAGTGTCTGCATGTCCTCTTTGCGGTTGGGTGGGCATTCAAAAGACATGCGTAAATGGGTGTGCCTTCGTTGAAGGTTGAACGTCGAGCTGGCACCTCGGCGTTCGTCAAAATCTACTGCCAATCATTAGTGGACCGGAGTTCCGCTGTGGCGACCCCTAACTGGGATAAGCTGAAAGACAACAACAACCACCAGCACAGATTGGTCACTTGGGCCATAGTCAAGACTTTATCCCAGTGCACCACCAGCACAAGTTGGTTATCTGTGTCATAGTCAGACCTTTATCCCTGTACACCACCAGCACAGGTCAGATACATGGTTTCATAGTCAGAGCTTTATCCCTGTACACCACTACCAGCACATGTTGGTCACCTGGGCGATAGTCAGGACTTTATCCTTGTACACCACCAGCACAAGTTTGACTTTTGTGGGTCCTAACTCAATGGCCGAGCACCCAAGACTAAGTATCAATCCAGGAGATATTTCCACCATAAAGAACATCACATGTTTCTTCTACATGGTGAAAAATGTAAGTGTGAGATTACCACTGGCTATGCTGCAAAACAGAAAGTAGAGGTAAGAAAGTGTAGGTTTTGGATTATTCATACACCTAATTTTACAGCTTTTATCCATTGGACTATGGTTCATGCTGTGTTTTCTTCAAGAATCTTTAGTTGAATCAAAAAAAGTGTTCTAACTTACTACAGCTTGGTTTCAACTGCTATTTAGTAAGTAGTGTATTCAAGGGGGGATCACCTAATTAAGCAGCCTGCTGTTACTTTAACTTTTTCTAAGCTGCAGCTTCTTATTTTAGGGTGCTTCATCTTACTGTATTTCTACTTATAATTTCCCATACATGATGACAGGGACCTTCTGTACTTAAAATGAATTCATTTAAACCATTTAAACATGCAGCCAGCTATTTGGAGCCTATTAATTACAAAACATTTTATTAAATGAGAAATAGCTATATTTTGCAAAATAATGATATTGCTCAAGCCTTTGCAGTCTTGCTTTGATTTTTGTATATCTCCTTACATCCTGACATTTATTAAGTGAGAGCCCTGGAATTACCAACAAAAAGGCCAGCAATACTGATGAATATTGAATGTCAAACAACACCAAACATCTCACAAAAGCCTATATGCAATGGTTCCAAAGAGGAAAACCCATAATGCAAGCATATATTTTACCTAATCCTCTTGTCATTGGGGACTCCATTCTGTTACACACACAGATAACTGTTAGTTGCCTATCTTGAGCCAAGATAAGGAATATCATGCGCAGACTCAAGTCACTGTACTCCAGGTACCAATATGATTCTATCATAGCCCATGTGGGTATAAATGACCTGACATTTACCTCAATGGACTATATGAAAAGACACATTATGGACCTCTCTGAGTATGTGTCACAGATAGGTATGGAACTTGCGCTGAGCAACATTCTACCTTCACCAAAGATGATGCCACAGTACAAACATGGAATATCCTTCCTGTGGAAATCCGGATCTTAGATAGCAAGGTTAACTTCAAAAATCTTCTTCGGTCCCACTTAGCCAGCTCTTGGAAATGTACATGCTCAGAACCAGGATAAACTCCTACTAAAGCAAGTATTATGCATTAGTCCACATATACTCCCCACTAACATCCACCTCTCCTCAAACACAGCACACATATCTCCTATGAATGTAGAAAATTCTATTCTATCCTTCTAGGGCAATCTCATCCCAGGATGTACTAATCACTGACTTCTTCTATTATATCATTATCTCACAGATAGCTGTATGGTATAAGCTCAGTAACTGCCAAAGTCTAGATTTGAATTGTACCAAATGCTTATTCCTGTACAAATATCTGTAGGTAATACCCACCTGTTTGTAATGTAAAGCACTGTGTAACAGCTATATCCATTTTAGTGTTTTCTCCTCAATTTTTTGTGTGTATCATTTTTAATCATATCATTTCATCTTAATGGAGCTTTTTCCCCCAGGCCTCCGCTGAAAATGGGCTTCTTGCCCAGTCTGACTCTCTCGGTAAACAAATGTAAAATAAAATACATAAAATAAAAATGACTGATTTTAATAATTGGCTTAGTTTCTGGTGTCACTCCAGGGGGATCCAATATTGGATATGGTCAACAGACAACATTGCTTTGCTAGGAATGAGCTGCACCTGCCCCCTAAGCTTTTAGATATTGGCTAAAATGTTATCCACCCCTTAGAGCCTTGCTAGGTAAAGCCAAAAAGGCAAAACTACCAGCATAGTGAAAAAGTCTCCAAGCCACCTTAAGGTGTTACTGCTCAGTGCTAAAAGCCCAAAACAAAACACTCCTCACCCTTCAAGCCCTCCTCACTCTGGAGAATGTAGACATCTGTGCTGTGACTGATACTTCATTTAAAGCTCTAGAAAGTACTCCAGAAGTACAAGGCTACATAGCCTTCCACTCATTTAGACCAACAACAACACCGACTGGGGCCAAAGCTGAATGTGTCTCAATGTACGTTAGTAACAAACATACCTCTCGGTTGGTTAAACAGGATTATACCATGGAGCTCATCCACATGGAGGTCACCATAGACAAGGTCCTTCACCATATCATGGCTAGCTGCTGGTCACCATCTATACCCCAAGAATCACAAAGATCTTACCTAAACCTACTAGAGGTGCTCACCATCAAAACAAACACCCTATTCATAGGTGACCTTAACTACCATTCTATAGAATGGGAAACTTACATTGCCTCAGATTCACAGGAACAATGCTTACTGGAATTTATTAACAGAAACATATTGGAACAGATAGAGCACAAACTAACCAGAGTATAAAACATGCTGGATCTGGTACTCACCAACATGGGTGAGCATTGCACCCCCATGTCACAGTCTCACTACTGAGGTTGGATCACAAAGCTTTCTCCTTTGAAGTAAAAACTAGGAAATTTCAACAAAATCAATAACAGGAACTATTCTAAGGCAAACTACATCCAATTAAGTGACAACTTGCTAAAATTCAAGGATCCCTCCAACCCTGAGACCACAGCTACCTATGTGGAATTATTCACATATTCCCTATAAAAACATGTGAATGGCTGCATAGAGGTTGCTCTACCTACCAGAAATAAACCCAAACATACAGTAAAACAAACCTTACCAATGGGATTCTCACTTAAACAAGGTATATAATAAAAGAAGAAAACTCTTGGCCACAATATGAAGAGCAACTCCCTTAAAGACAATTGATCTCTTATACAACTTAACAAGAAACTAAGAGGTCAAATTAAGTCCAACAAGGCCAACTTCAAGGTCCACATAGCTTCGCAGGCTAAGGATAATCACAAGATCTGGAACCTTAAGGTAACACACAGGAATGTACTGAACTGGTGGTGAACGGTACCGCCTTCACTCATCAGAGTGACATAGCAAAACTAAATTCAGCTCAAACTTCACCCCCATCCCCCCATGCCTCCACAGCTCCACCAGGTAAAATACCCTACATACTACCCCCAACTACTAGCAGGAACAAGATGATGGCAGCACTCAGTAAAGCTAAGAATACCACGTATTTGGGTGCTGACAACATCCACCATTGCCTCCTGAACAGTCTAAAACATGACCTATCAGGACCACTTGAGACTCTTCAATTACAGCCTTGAAACTGGCTAGATTGCAAGTGAATGGAAGACTGCAACAGTCATTCCCCTTCACAAGGGTGGACCATCAACTGACTCTGGGAACTACAGACCCATCAGTCTAACAAGCCTATCATGCAACATCATAGAATGAATTATTATGGAAATCATAAAAGAGGACATTGGAAACCTTCAGACATTGGCTCCATCCCAATTTCACTTTGTTAAAGAAAGATCATACCTATTTAAATTGGTAGACTTCCTTGACAAGGCCACCAAGTAAAAAACAGTGCATACTGCTTATCCTGACCTAGCCAAGGCATTCGATACAAACACAGTCAGGCACTGATGACAATCTCTCTGAGCTAGGCATAAATCCCTACATAATTCCTGGATTGCTGGCTAGATCACAGACAGGACCCAAGAAGTCAGGATCAGTGAGACCACCTCCACCAAGAGACAGGTCACCAATGGAGTATCCCAGGTTCCGTGCTGGGCCCACTCCTGTTTGGAATTTATTTCCTGGAAGTCAAGGTTAATGTTCAAGGCCTCTGGCTCACCAAGTTCACAGATGACTGTAAATTGGGAGCTATTATGGATTCCCCCAAGACACCAATATCTTGAAAGAGGGTTTAACACAGACAAATGGTTGGTGCCAAGGCATAAAACTCAGTGCCAAAAAATGCATTATAATGTTCTTTGGGAAACCGTCAAGCCAAGTTAATTACTCCTCTTAGAGCTGACCCAGTAATAAGGGATCTGGGAACATATGTAGACAGCAATCTGGCCTTTGGCCATCATGTCACTGAGATAGTAAGAAAATCATTCTATGTCACTCAGCTTATAGGTAAGGGTATGGCATCTCCCTACTCAGCCCTTATCAGAACTATCATTGAATACAATGCCCCTTTGGCTTGTATCTGATCAGATACTTGCAACAGTTCTAGGAGAATTCAGGGCATGAATACCCTGTCCTACACTGATCACCTAAAGGCACTGTCTCTTTATTCAGTCTTCTATAGGCTGCTGAGAGGGGATGTTTTCCTTGCTAATAGGGCTTCCTCAGACCTAGCCTGATGGATCTGTTGCACATGTGCAAAACAAACATCACCAGAATGACTAGCTCCAGGGATCTCAACTTTGTTTATAACTTAAACAGGATGTGCAGGAGAGACAGATATGTATCCCAAAGGATCCCTGCACTATGGAATAGGCTCCCCATCCATGTAAAACAGAGTTCATCTTTGGCACTATTCAAATGAAATATTGACAACTGTATGAAAAGTCATAAATTTAGCCTCGTTCAGGCTTCTTTGTACTTTATGGACAGAAACTTTCAATAAGAAAAGTATTATCCAAACTAACACATCCCCCACACACTCATAAGTTCATAAGTGTTAATTTAGTAACAACCTATGAACTTATGATCTCCTTTAGGACCCTCCCCTACTCTGTAGGTGGTGCTGTGAGGAGTCATGGCAACTTCAGGGAAACATGGTGGAGCTGAGGACTGAGAAATGTAGAGCAGGAAGTTGATTTTTAGGTAACACACTGCAATCAGATGGATTAAGAACTTTTGATAATGGATTGCCAGACTGCAGATACTGAAAATAATAAGAAACTATGACCAGAGAGCACTAAAAATGAAGGTACTGATTCTGTCTAAAATTCTGTCCATAATATGTCTTCTGCTTTTGTGCTTAATAATGTTGGGAACAGTACAAAAAATGCAGAAATACCAGCTTAACCACTTTTTTGGATCTTCTCAACAAGAAGAAGGGATAAACCAAAAGAAACAGAAATTGGATCCTTTTCTTAAATTATGTAGAGCAGATGCATTGTTATGGAGTCTTAGCAAGTTAACTGGCACAATAGAACAATGTAGAGTCTATCTTCATTTTTGTTTTGTTGCAGAAGGGTCCAAATGGACAGATATCATTTTTTGGAGATAATTTATTGTTTGTCTTGGAATTAATACACTAGAAGTGAGAGCTTTGGTACATTTTACTACGGAATCTGTTCATGACTTAAATTTAGAAACTGAATCTGTTCTCCAGCGCATATTTGCCAAGTTTGAAAGTGATCTAACACCACTCCTCAGTAGCAGTTCCAGGTTTATGATTTGGATTGGAGTAAGAGAAGAAAAATACAGAGTTGATCCACAGACTCTTTTTGTTGGGAAAAGATGTGCGAAAGGAATTAAATCAGCACTGTGGTATTCTGATACCTTAATGGAAAATTAAACATGCTATGGGACTTGTGAAGTGGACGTTGGAAAAGTACTTTGGATTTATTAGTGATTAATGGACATTTAAAACATAGTAACAATTAAGTTTATGTGCAAAACAGTAGAGGTGCTGTTTGATTTGCTGGGCAACCTAAACATTGCTTTTTTGAGTGGATAGTAGGGACATTTCAGATGTAACTGCCTGATTTATTCTGTACAAAACATGTGCAACTGGATCATTATAGTGCTAATTGTGAAAAAAGTACAAGATATGGTAGCTATGGACATTTTGGGGTTGACTGCCCTAAAAATAAGGTGGTAGAAAATATGAATTTTATTAAAATTTCTGGTTTAGATGCTTCAAATGCCAAATTTTCTCAGTATGACAACACTCAACATGAAGTAGAGAAGAGTCATGTTGAGAAGT
The DNA here is from genome assembly GCF_019279795.1 of Protopterus annectens. NCBI lineage: Eukaryota > Metazoa > Chordata > Ceratodontiformes > Protopteridae > Protopterus > Protopterus annectens. The sequence goes on along the minus strand of NC_056731.1, from coordinate 798,585,796 downwards.
TTGTTATAAACTTAGTTTCAGAGCTAAATGTAGACACGCATTTTGAAGAAGACAATACTGTTTTTAATAGTGGCAAAGAGGAATTGCCTCCTAGCCAAACACTTTTTAAAAAAGTGGGGAAACCAAAAAGGAAAATATGGTTCCAAGGGAAGGATAGGCTACACACATGAACATTTTATCACATAATGTGAATAATTAGATTAACCCTGTTAAAAGATGGGGCCAAGCCCAATGGATAAAAATTATGTTGTGATATTTGTTTATTACAAGCTTTTCAAAGGGTTTCATTGACAGAATATTAGTCATTTGGCAAAAATCTCTCTTCTGACCTAATAACTTTTATTCTGAGGAGATAAATTAACATATTATACATTAATGCGGAAGTATCTGGGTAGGGTTTTACATTAAGAACATAGATGGAGAATAATAAATGTTTTTGCATATACTTGTCCAACCTAAAGCAAGCAGTTATGAGATACTTTAGAACCAGGTTTGAAATTTAAGGGGATGCTTTTTTTAGGATGAAGACTTTAATTCCACTTTATAGACATAAAAGGGAGAAAGGAAAAAAGTTGAAGATACTCTGTAAAAGGCTTGTAAAAACCGAGGCGCTAGAGCAGTTGAGTAGTTTGGTGTTTTATTAAATGGTGTTTGAGTGTCACTGGGTTCTGTTTTCTTCTTTCGTGTGGTGGAAAAAAAGGTTTATTGGTGTTTGGTGGTATTTATCTAAGATGTTGATATAAAAAGTGTAAGATCTGCTTAAAATATATTTTCAGTTAGTGTAGAGGATTAAGGCACCTACTTGACAAGTTGCTTCATGTGCCAAGGTTACAGGGTTCAAATCATATCCCTACCTTTTTACCCAAATGACTTATAGATGTGGCAACAAGTAGATGTCCCAACATATCCTTGTTTTGACTGGCAATGGGTAATTCATACAAACATTATAAGGGGAATGTAGAGCTATATTCAGCTTTGGGTCTTTGCACAAGGCTGGTAAGTTGGATTAAAGATGTTTATGAAAATTCTTATGCAGAGCCATGTATTAGTGATGTTTTGGTAGATTAATATGCATACGGAGGGGCATATGACAAGGATACCCATTAAAAATGCCTTTATTTTGCATATACTTGATTACAGTGGTGCATCGGTTTAACACGCAGATATCTACAATATGCTTCACGGTTCCACCATTATTGACATATGTAATGATATATTATTATATACTGATTGAGCACTTTCAATCTTTGTTTGACATAATAAAATGAGCATTGCATTTCTTACAATTCTATTAATTAATTATAAAAAGAGTATTGGATATAGCTTTCAAGCGGAGATAGAGGAGATTTATTTCTCTATAGATGCCTTTTCTATATTAGGAATACAATTTGGTTCAATGGATATTGGCTATGAGCAATTGGAAGACATTTTACAAATTATGCTGAGTACAGTTCAAAAATGTAAAATACCTTCAATCAGTTATGAGAAAAAAGTACTGTTATTGAAAACATTTATATTTCCATTAAGAAGTTAAAAAGCTTGGATTTGGTTACTTTCAGAAAAATTGGAAACTAAACTTTTAGGTATTTTCTTTTTCAGTATATTGGAAAACAATTTAAATCCAATTAAAAGAAGAATTTTTGTACAGATCTAGCAAGATGGTGGATTAGATATGATACACCTAGTTCTAAATTATTATGTGATATTTTTATGGACATTATTAAAAGTTGCAAGTTTTAAATGTTTAAGTTTTACTTGACTACTCAGTATGGGTAATAAATATAAAGATGGAAACAGAACAATGATATAAATCTCTGCTGGTTTATAAAAGTAAAAATTTGAAGTTTTCATAAAAATGAAAAGGTTGAAAATACCTGTAGAAAGGGCTCACCAGAATCCCATGGTGGGGATATTAGACTAATGTTTTTTTTAGGAACCTGTTTGGACTCATTAGTCTGATTTTAAGAGGGCTTTGTTCAAGACTGAGTCCATCTGGCAAAAGTAAGTTTATGTAGGATTTTTCTGACATTTAGGACATAAAAAGTACCTATTAAAATCATCTTTATTCTGCAAAAGTATTTATCAGAGACCCTGTTTCTCTTGAATGTCATAGGGTTAAAGAATTTTGGAATAGCTTTAGAAAATATGATCACCAGTTGTATGTTTCTGTTAATAACTATGCTGGTGATTTTGTTTGTTACGGCTCTAGGACAGCTAAGTAATTTACTTTATCGGCAACAATTACAGGAATGTATATGCTTTGAAGAATTTGATGTGTAAGATGTGCTGAAGTGTTATATAACAAAGTATATGACATGGAGCATACTTGTTTGGAAATTCTTTACTTTGTATAATAGCATTGCATGTCTATGAAACAGACTAATGTCATGTAATTGTTGAGATTTATTGCAAAAAATTGATTAAATACTTTACTCTTTTTGATAAGTACCATGGGAACACTATCATCTCAGGTAGATGAGACCTTGGTTTAATGCCTCATCTGAAGGATGGCATAAAGAAGAGTACAGTGCCCCCTAATGCTGCACTGCATTGACTGCAATGGAAAACAAAGCCACTCACCAAGGGTGGGGATAGAATTCATAGCCTTCAGAGCTTCCAATACCAAAGGTGAGTGGTCTTCCTCTTGGGGTAATGACACTGCTATCTCTCTGTAAGGGAGTTGAAAGCTTTATATTTCTCTCTCTCTGTCTGTATGGGATCTGAATTCTGTGCCTGTATCTCTGTTACTGCCCCTGTATTATCACTAGCACGGGCAGTCTTGGGGGTTATTGACAGTGTTGTGTTATTATTGCCACATGTACTTGTTATTACCTGCTTTCCCTCATTTTGCTGAGCCATCTCTTGCTTCACCTGCACTCATTTTCTTCTGAAGTTCTGCATCATCCCTGTGGAAGCTCTTATCTGTTGTAGATTTTTTGTTGTTAACCTGACAAGCTCTCTACAGCTTGTTGCTGAAAAGCAATGCACTTCCTCTGTATGCTGCTTGCCTTCCTACAACAGCCATGCACAATCTTTATGCATATTTCAATATAATATCTTATTTTTAGGCTAACCTTCCTTAAAACACAGTACCTTGATGAAATGACTCAATTCATTTCTAAGAACTAGCTGTAATTACAGTTAATATAAAGGATTAGCACAGTTTAAGTACTTTACTGCACACATCATTATGCTTTATGTATGCAATCAGTGAGATTTCTGTTTGATTTACCGATTTTAAACTCCTTCGAAATTAACTAAGTTCTATGGCAGCATATTGTTTTCATAATAAAAATAAGAAAAGCTGTTAAAAACAGGCTACTTGTAAAACAAGCCTAAAAGTAAAAGACTTGAAACAATTTGTAATAGCATTATAACATTAATATATTTACTTCTTTCTCCAAACTTTTACCTTAAAGCAGATCCTGATTTGTTTTGATTACCTGCAGATTTTGTTTTCTTAAAGGTATGGCATATTAATTCCCGTTCCCTTTGTCTTTAATTGCTAATTCTTGAACTCAGTGCAGTTTCAACATGAAAATGCATTTTTACTACAAATATACTCTGTTTGCATATACTCAGGATACAATACACTGTAGCAGCTTAGATACCAAATTAAATCCTGGCAAATGCATTAGAATATATTAAACATGATATCATGAATGACCTAAGACTTAAGTGCCAATATTCTGCATATACAGCTAGAAGTCTATCAGTTCACTCTTTGTCATATATTAAACTCATGCAAGGAAGTTCTGACAGCAGATTGCAAGTTGTAAAATGGTCATCAGCTTCCGGGCAAACAATATTCAGTGATCCTTTCATTGTTCAGTTTTATTTACTATGAGTACTGACCCTTCACTTTCAGCTGATCTAGGATTGAACTGACGTCAGCAGCTTCCCTCATTAAACATGCCATAAAATGCCAGTGTCAAAGCAGTCAACAACATTAATTCTTGTGGTAAATGATAGATATAGTACATAAATCAAAGCAACACAATCAAAATAAGTATTCCTGGGAATAAAGTGGTTGTTTACTTATTAAATGTAGCTGTACGAATGCATCTGTGATTGCCATTTTTAATATTCTTACTCAAACGATTTATCACACTGCGGCATTATTTACAGAATAAATAAAAACAGATAACTGAAGATGAAAAGCTATTAGTTTTACATCTACCATCCATGATTGTTCATAACAAAGTATCTAATGGAAAGATAAGACACATTGTTGCAGGAAAGCAAATTTGATCTGTCTCATACTTCCAGCAAGTTATTCTTCAAAATGTATAAACTAGTCCTTTTAATGACTTAATGGACAATGCTGTTTTCCCTTGTAAAGAGTAATGTGAAAGTAGATATTATTGAACTAGTTGTGAAATTATTTCTGATCAAACTTAATAGGTTCGTGGGTGTTTACTAGGCTAATAACCACAAGAGCCTTTCTAAGCCTAGCCATGCATCCCCAATCTCTGAGAAGCTCTGATACCCTTGATAAGTGTAAGCAGGGGTTTGAGAGATGAACTATTTACAGGTTACCTGTGTCCATTAGAGACATAGGTGTCAAACCAAGGATGAATTTCTGGTTTCCCATCCAATTGTTCAAGTTGCACTTGAATTGGGTTAGGGAGGAACTCTGCTTCACATGGATGGGGAGCCTGTTCCATAGGAGCAATAGTCTCTGGGGTACATACCTATCTCTCCAGCAGGACCTACTTATATCACAAGCAAGGTTTAAGTCTTTAGAACAGGTAATTCTGGTGCTGTTTGTTTTGTGGATATGTAGGAGGTCCATCAGAGTGGGGTCCGACAATACCCTGTATGCCAGGCATAGATCTCCCCTCAAAAGCTTGTAGGAGACAAAATATAGGGATAGGGCTTGGAAGCAGTCTGCATAGGACATTTTACTTATGCCCTGTATTCTTTTAGTGAGGAACCTCTGTGGACATTCAAATTATTGGATATGCCTGGTTAGGTACATACCAAACGGGGCATTGCACTCAATGATAGATCTGATAATGCCAAATACAGTGGAAAAATTACTTCCTTGGACTTAAATGCCATACCTTTGTTTCCTCACCACTGTAGACACACAATGGTCAAAGGCTAGATTACTATGTGTGTCCCTAAGTCCCTGACTACTGGGTCAACTCTAAGGAGTGTGTTGTCAATAAGATAGTTACCAGGTATGGATGACTTCCCAAAGGATACTATTATGCATTTCCTGGCATTTAGTTTTAGTTCATGGCTCTGACACCAGTTATTTGCCTGTGTCATCCCCTCCTGGAGAACATTTGTGTCAGTGTAAGATTCAATGACTGCTCCTAATTTGCAATCATCTGAAAATTTAGTCAGCCAGAGACCACTGACATTGGCCTAGACTTTAGAGAAGTAAATGCCAAAAAGGAGTGGTCCAAGGGCTGAACCCTGAGGGACTCCACTTGTGACTGGCCTGTTTGTAGAGGTGGAATCCCCATTTCTAACTTCCTGGGTCCTATCTGTGAGCCAGTTAGCTATCTGCAGGGTGACATGCAGGTTTGTACCTAACCTCTTGAGTTTGTCAACAATGCCCAAGTGGGGTATTGTGTCAAATGCCTTTGCCAGATCAAGTTAGGCAGTGTGAACAATTTTGCCCTCATCCATTGTTTTGGTGACCTTCTCAAAGACGTCCACCAGCTTGAGTAGGCATGTTCTGCCCTTGACGAAACCAAACTGGGTTGGGTCAAGTGTCTGGAGGTTTAGTATATCACAATTGATCATCTCCATGATAATTCTTTCCATGACTTTACATATAAGACTAGTGAGATGGCTCACCTTTGTGCAGAGGAATGACTGTTGCCTTTCTCCATTCATGAGACATGAAACCTGTTTGGAGGCTACGGTTAAATAGTAATTTCAGAGGCCCTGATAGATCATATTTCATGCTATTTAGAAGGCATCCTGGGATATTGTATGGGCCCATTGATGCTGTTTTCTTGGTCTTAGAGAGAGCATTAAAGACCTGTTCCCTAGTGATAGTAGGGGGAGTTATATTTGATGATATTTCCAGAAGGAAGGTTGAAGGGAAGAGAGGAGTAAGGTTGGAGTGGAATTTATCAGCCAGGAGGTTTGCTATATCTTCTAGCTCAATATAGTGACTCCATTTACAATGAGCTCTACACACAATTGTGTATTACCTTTGAGGTTGCAGACATAGCTAAATAATGTTTTGTGGTTGTCCTTGGCCTGGGTGGCCAAACTTTCCTCAAATTTGGCTTTGGTAGACATTATTTGTCCTCTGAGTTGTTTGTTTAGTTTGATGAGAGTGCATTTATCCTGCTGGGTGCTGCACCTCCTAATTTATGTCATGATTTTCTTTGTCCTGTTATACAGCCTATTGATTATGTGATTCCACCAGGGTGGCTTGTTTTTTAGTTAGTTCTGTATTTCTTCCTGATGGGTGCAGCTGCCTGTGTGTAGCTATTAACATGCTTGTACAGGGTTTCTGTGAACAGTTCTGCATAGGCAGCAGTGTTCTAAGGGTTTATGGGGGCTTGAAATTTTGCCAGGTTCTCATCTAATAGCAGGACATTAGCCTTAGAATAGTTCCTGAATATTCCAGGTTTAGTTGGGGATCCAGGTTTTATTTTTACTTCAAAGGAGACCAGTTTGTGGACTTACCAGGGAAGGCATTACAGTAGGGCGTGTGCAGCACCCTCCCAAGCTCTTCGTTGATACTAATGGGTGATTGAGTTCTCGAGAATGCATGCTATGATCTTAAGTATATACATGGCCGGCCTTAGGCATAGGCCAACTACATGGTTGCCTAGGGCGCTGCTCTAGCAGGGGGGCTTTTCCAGTAAACTGGATAGTGTAAATAGACCAGGATGGGGGCATGCTGTGGAGCCCTTTTGCGTAGGGCACCACTTGACCTAAGGCTGACCCTGAGTATATAGCTGATGACATCTTTAAAATGGACGCTCTTCAAATCATAGCTAAATACAGTTTTGGAACAGTAATAATTTCCTGTTTTGATGCTTCACAGTATGGTAGCATTGAACAGCAATTCAGTCAAAGAATTTAGGAGCTGAACTTCTCATAGGTTTCTGGAGATGAAATCATGAAGTGGATCATTGTCACTTCTCATAAGCTATTTCTTGAATTAACGAGTTACACTTTTACAGAATGAAAACAACTAGAAATGGCTCAGTAACTAGCTAGATATGTGGTAAAAAGGGTAATGACCTGAATAAACCCCCTCCAGGAAGGATGTGACCAACAGCATGGAGTCTGGAGAAAACAGATGTAGGGGAGAGGATTGCCCTCTACCAGGTCACCCATCCCAGTGAAGGGTATTGGTTTGGTCCTGCTGCAGTAGCACTATTTGGGAAGGACTAGTACAGCTTTTCATAGACAGAGACCATGGAAGAGGAAGCTTACTCAAGCTGTAAGACAGCATGGTGTTCAGAAGCAGGCATCAACATGAGGCTTGTAGTTGTTTGCCATTATTGCTGGGCAAGATGGGAAGAAAGTAGGCACATGCAGAAAATGTCAAGCAGGCCAGAACAGTATCTATGCTCTGAAGAGGAATGCTTAGGGGTCCTTAGCTTCCACCAGGAACCGACCATAGAGACATGTCCAAGAGTGTCCTCCCAGAAGAGAATGCCCATCATCCTCTTTTTAAGGTTACGTGAAGCAATGATGAATAGGATGATACAACAAGATCCAGAAGTATGTGCAAATATGGACAAATCTTAACTATACAAAGGACTGAAATGTGTTAAATGATGGTAAGTTAAATTTCATGAGCCTTTTGACTTCTGATTGGTTACTCATATATAACCTACTACGTGCTGCATTTTTTTGATAGTGGAGGCAGAGCTCAAATCCTACCTCTTCCTATATATGTGTGGTGTAATACATTTTCCTCTGTAAAGCCTTAAAAGGGATCTCAGTTTGATTTATTAAGTAATGAATGATTATTTATTAAGTAATGTTCAGTTAAATTAAGGTATTCCTCAACAGTACCCTAGAAATGTGCACAATGTGCATGCATAGAGAATGTATGGCTTGTGCAGACTCTTTATCAATGGATGTATCTCACATGACTGTCTAGTGGGTGAATAATCATATAAATGTGTCAATGAACAGACTATAACACTCTATGCAAGTGGCAATAGCTCATTGTTTAATGTGAATATATTCTTAATTATATAGGTTCATAGGTTCATACTAGGCTATCTGCCCTAGGACATTTATAAGCCTAGCCAGAGTGTCTTTGGCTTTTGCCACCCATTTTAAATTAATTTTGCTATGCCCTTTTTCGAGGTTAGTATAGTGTGCATCTGTCTAACAGTGACACAGAAGTGATACCCGGGGTAAACCTATGATCTCCCATCCACTCATCAAGATTCCTCTTGAAGAGAGTCAATGAGGGACTATACATAACCTGGACTGGGATTTTATTCCAGAGTGAAGGGAGCCTCTGGGTTATGAATCTGTCCCTCCAGCATGTCCTATTTATTTCAGTGCTGAGGTTCAAGTCTCTCGAGCGCGTAGCTCGATGGGATTTGGATTTTCTGAGGTGCAGCATGTCCATTAATTCCGGGTTGGACATGGCTTTATACATCAGGCACAGATCGCCTCTGAGCAGGCGGTATGCCACTGAGTAGAGCTGGTGTTTCTTTAACCGGGCAGCATATGGCATCTGTTTGAGCCCATTGATCCTCTTGGTGAGGTACTTTTGGGGTCTTTCCAGTTGCTGCATGTGTCTGGTAAGGTACATCCCAAAAGGGGCATTGTACTCAATTATGGGCCTGATGAGGGATGAGTAAAGAGGCACGATGACCTCCCCTGATCTAGATGTGAATCCCTTCATGATTAGGTGGGCTATATAAAATGTTTTTCTAACTACTTTGGCCACGTGGTTGTCAAATGAGAGATTGCTATCAACTTGGGTCCCCAGGTCCCTAATTACTTCTTCTGTACTTAATGGATTACCACCTATGTGGTAATTTGTGGGCACTTTGTTTTTGCCAAAGGGGATGACTATACACTTTTGGCATTTAGCTTGAGGCCATGGCTCTGGCACCAGTTGTCTGTTTCTATGAGGCCCTTTTGGAGGATGCTTGTGTCGGCTGGAGAGTCGATTATGGCGCCCAGTTTGCAGTCATCTGCGAACTTGGTCAGCCACAGTCCTTCCGTGTTGGCCTGTACCTCCGAGAAATTATACCGAACAAGAGAGGTCCCAGGACTGAGCCTTGTGGGACACCACTTGTAACTGGTTTGGAGTCTGACATGGCTCCAGCAATTCTAACCATGTGGGTTCTATCCTTGAGCCAGTTTACAACCCATCTAGTGACATAGGGGTTTATATTTAAGCTGGTGAGCTTATCTATAATGCATGAGTGGGGTATTGTATCGAAGGCTTTTGCAAGGTCCAGGTAGGCTGTGTGGACTACCTTCCCCTCGTCAATGGCCTTGGTGACTGTTTCAAAGAAATCGACCAGGTTTAAGAGGCAGGATCTGCCCTTAACAAAGCTGAACTGGGTAGGATCCAGTGTCTGTAAGTTCCCAATATCTTTATTTATGAGGTCCATGATGATCCTTTCCATAGCTTTGCAGACCAAGCTAGTCAGGCTTATGGGGCGATAGTTTCCAGGATCCGTTGAGGCACCACCTTTGTGGAGAGGGACCACTGTTGCTGTAAGCCACTCTTTGGGTACATATCCTGTAGTAAGGCTGAGATTGAACAGTAGTTTTATGTTTGGGTTTAGCTCTTCTTGGAGTTCATGTAGGATGCAGCCCGGGACACCATCTGGTCCCATTGATGCTGTGTTTTTTGCTTTGGAGAGGGCGGCTCTTACCTGAGCATCTGAGATGTCAGGGGGGCAGCACTCTGCTGGGATAGATATTTGCCCTTTTGGTAGGGAGGGGTGGAGAAGTTTGTGCTGAACCTGTTAGCTAGGATGTTGGCAATGTCTGTGGGTTTGGTGTATTTTTTGTCATTTTGGACTAATTCTGAGCATTATCTGGGAATTCCCACCCAGGTTCCTAACATAACTAAAGAAAGCCTTGTGATTATCCTTAGTGTCCTGTGCAATTTTTCTCTCGAAGCTGGCCTTAGACGATTTGATGAGTGCCTGTCGTTTTTTGCTAATACTGATCAGAGATGCCTTCCCTTTTTGGGATTTTGCTCTATCATGTAGTAGCTTCCTCCTTCTATTGTATAGTTTGTTTATGGCTGGGGTCCACCAGACAGGACGTCTGCCTTTGGAGGATTGGGTCTTGGTTTTATTTGGGATTGCATGATCCATGCATTCCTGAAGGTATTCATAGAATGCGTTTATAAAGGATTCTGTGGTCTGGGCCATATTTGACACAGGCCCGGGGGCTTTGAAGGATTCCACCTCGGTTTTGAGGAGTATGAAATTTGCTTTAGAGAAGTTTTTCACTGTGGTTTTCTGGGCAGGGGGTGGGGTTGGGATGTGAATATCCAGTGAGATTACTTCTGGTCTGGAGCATAGAGTCCCCATGTTGGTGATGGTCAGGTCCAGTATGTTTTCCCCTCTTGTGGGAGTGGTAACAAGTTGTTCCATAGCATTTGAGTTTATAAATTCTAGGAACCTTTGGGCTAGGGTGTTGGAGCTAGAGTAATGCTCCCAGTCAATGTTTGGGTATTTGAAGTCGCCCAAGATAATGGTGTTTGGAGAGACCTTCCTATTTTCCAGTGTTCTCAGGAAGGCCGAGTGGGTTTCCTGGATTTGGGAGGGTGGTCTGTAGCAGGCTATAAGCTGGAAGGCAGTTTTACCCACTGTTAGTTGCACATGGATAGTCTATGATGCTTCGTGCTGTGCCACCAACCTGGAGGTGTGGTTATCTTTGACGAATATTGATACTCCCCCTCCTTTTGTGGTTCGGTCCAAGTTTTGGGGCCAAAAAGCATGGTATGAGGTATAACCTGGTAGTGCTGGGGTGCTCTCGGGAGCCTTGAACCAGGTTTCTGTTACTGCACAGATATTGATGTTCTCCATGCTAAGGAGAGTTTTGAGTGCGTGTATCTTGAGGTTTAGACTTATGGCATTGAGTAGCATTACTCTTAGTTTCTAATCCCTTGTGATACCTATGGAGGTGGGTTTGTCCTTTGAGCCTTGCCTAAAAAAGGCACTATGGGGGTAGCAAGAGCCTTTGCCAATATCCGAAAGCCCAGGGGTGACAGGTGCAAGCCGTCCCTAGCAAAGCATCGTGGCTTGTCGAGCATGTCATCCCAGGCTGACAGGCATTGGATCCCCTTTGAATGACACCAGTACTTAAGCCAATTTTTGAAATTGATCATCTTGTCTTCATATTGTGGCATCATTCTTGGTGAGGGTAAGATGCTACTCAAGGTCAGGGTCATTCCGGCCTGGGCTACATGCTCAGAGAGCTCCTCTATGTCTCTTTTCATGTAGTCCAGGGAGGAACGTCTCAGGTCATTCACACCAGCATGTACAATGAATGAGTCATATCTATACTTGCCGTGGAGTGACCTGAGTGCTTGTGTTATGTGGCGGATCCTAGCACCCGACAGGCAGCTCACCGTGACCTTCTCTTTGTTCAGCCTGGTGAGCGGGTCGTCAGTGTGCCTGACGATAGAGTCACCTATTACAAGTGTGTCAGGTGTGTTGTTTAGCCTTAAGGGCTGTGACTGTTCGGCACACTGGCTTTGTGAGCTATGTGTTGCATGTGTTTTGTTTTGGGGTAGCGGTTGCTTGGGTGCCTGCTTTGGAGGTCACTGCTGCTTAGGCAGATTTTTATTTAGAGCCTCCAAGTATGTTTTTGTGTGTTTATGTGTTTGGTTTGCTGTCGTGGTAGGTCTACGTGAGACTGCAATTGTAGTGAGTGTGGTTTCCTTCTCCTCCTGACTGGTTACACCAGTACTGAGTTGAGAGAGCTTAGCCTCCAGTTTGGCTATATGGTTGCATCTCTCACATGTGTTGGAATTTGTTGGGAGGAGGAGAGGGTTGTCTGTGTACATGAGGCAGTTGTAACATTGCCTCAAGATTCCCAGATTCACCAGCTGGACCGGAGAGGAGATTGACAACTGACCTTTGGACATGCTAGAATAGTATTGGGAATTACTTTATAATTAAAAAAAGGGCCAATGGGGAACAAGGTACTCAAGGGGAGTTTGTGAGGGTGTAGTGCTTTTAATTTTTTAGTGCTGACTTATATAATTGCTTTAGTGAGCAAGTGCCAGGTAACTTAAATGCAATGTGCTACAGGTAACTTAAATGCAAAAACGACAAACAGTAACTTTCTTTCAAGTGAAACAAGGAAATAAGTACAGTAAGCAATGCAGATATCACTAGGGATCCACAGAAGCACTGAAAAGCCACATTTTAGGTGGAATTAGCATTTCAGGGAAATAACAAGCAAACAAACAACAAGCATACAAGCAAAGCTAGATTCAGCAGGCCTGGATCTAGTCTATGCTACAGCAAACAAGGTGTACCAATTTCAATAAGAAACAGTTCAAATATGCAGGCACTATAAGCCTTTAACCAGAAATTCCCAGGCTATACTCTGGTGTCCTTGCTTACAATACTAGCCTGATATCCCACTGCATCAGCCAAAAAGGCACATAATGAAGCACACAAGCTGAGACAGAAGGTGATTCAGCTTGTGTCTGTTTTGCCAAAGTGCCAGAGTTGGTGTTTGGGAAAATCCTGGGTGCCCTCCAATACACACCGAAGAAAAATCTTAAGGATGTACTAGAGCCAGAACATCTATTGGACAAAGATGGTGACATTAAGAAAGATGTTTGGGAGAAATAATGTTGGCACACATGGGAGCAGAGGGCCAAGTAAGCTTAGGCACAAATGATATAGCAGCACTTAGTAGAAATATATATGTACATTTGCATTCCACTGCTATACTGAGCAATAGAACAGGATGAAGTCCATACAGTGAGTGCTGCAGTTATGCAATACATACAATGTATACTGTCCAGTGTATGTCCTGATTTCCTGCATTACCAAGCATTATCATCTTTTCATCATAGGTTAATGGGAGAGCAAACATGGCCTAAAAAAAAAAAACAAGCTCAGGTGTGATGCTTCCCATGAATGTCTGCGTCACAGGAGTGGTGATGGTGGAATTCATTGTATAAGAGGTGGGTGCTGAAGTACATAATCTAGGACCATATCTGTGGTTATTTCTGACATGCATATGGTCACTAATCGACCAATGGAACTAAACACAACCAAATTAATCATGTCCAATACAGGCAAAGTATCTGAGTCTGCATATTTCCATGGCAATTGTTACCCATCTTTAAGTCAGATCTTGTGATGAATAATGTATGACCCTTCTATTTCTGTAAAAGTGTATGCCTAAGTTGGCAAATGGCATTGGTGAGATAGAATGGCACATGAAATTTTCTGCAGAACCATTGCTGTTTTCTGATGACAACTTTCTACATGCCTCTCCATGACATACTACAGTTTCATGTCCTCCATTTTCTTTCAGCACCCTCATGCATGGCTGTTGGTGTGCAACACGCATCATGTAAGATCCATTGTTGTCTTGCTAGGAACCACAATCTGCCTGATTAGGTACACGTTGGACTACAGCAGCAGGTGGACATGCGAAAACATGTCATGCACCCCAACTAACTCTTGACCCTTATGTCACGTGTGTCAGTGATCACAGCCTGGTCATAAATTAGCAGCCCTAGGATGACCGTCCATCCAGGGAGAGAGCAGATTATTCTGTTAAGCAATTGCAACCAGCAATGTTCTGATGCTCATTTCCACCATGTCTGTTGGAGAAAGAGTCATGATGCATTTTGTAAAAGCCAACAACACTGCGATAATCGCAGCACATGCAATTTCAGCAGTAGTGGAGCCAGATGAAGTGTGTGTGTTTGTGTGTGTGTGTGTGTGTGTGTGTGTGTGTGTGTGTGTGTGTGTGTGTGTGTGTGTGAGTGTATGTACATGCACATATGTGCATTTGTCCTTGTGTGTATGTATGTGCATGAACAGATAAATATGCCTGCATGTGTGTATGCATATATGCATGCATAAGTGTGTGTTTCTGTCTGTATGTGTGCCCGTGCATGTGTTTGCATATGTGCATGATATTTGTGTGCTCGCATGTGTGTTTTGCTCATGTGTGTATGCATTTGTGTGAGTGTGTGTGTGTGTGTGTGTGTGTGTGTGTGTGTGTGTGTGTGTGTGTGTGGGCATGTGCTTGTGTGTTATTGTGTGTCTATGTGTGTGTGCATGTGTGTTTATGTTCATGTGTGTGCATGCACGTGCCAAATAGTATGAGTATCTACATGCATATATAGTAACAAAAACACCCTTATATGCATTACGTCTGCTTATAGCATTCTTATGTACAAATAGCTGTATACATCCAGTGTATTATAATGCTGATTAGTGGATTATAAGGAACAGGATTGCATATTAACAAAACAACTCATGTCTGTGTGTCACATGGTAAAATATAGTAAATCCAAAAACTCCTCGCGAGTACGGCAAGTGCTGAGGCCCAAAAAATCAAAAGCAAATCCAAAATATAGGGCCAGCACAAAAATGAAGTTGCCAAATATGCATTTATTAAATAAACATATTCAAGATACATCTCCTACAGTATAAGAATAAGAATAAAACATCAGGGAACCAGGATATTTTAAGGATGGTCACCACATATGGATGTAACACTAGAGCTTTTATGAACATCATTCAGAAACATTGGAACATTTTGTTGTCGGATCACAAAACAGCCTCAAAGGTTAGGCAAAGATGGTTTTTCTCTTTCTGCCGTGGTAGAACTTTGGGCTCACTTTTCAGCCATTATAAACATTATTCCCATGCCTCAGCAGGACTCATACAACAAACCCTATCTGGGGAAAAATTATTTGGTACATATCCGTGTGGCTATTGCACACATTGTTCTAGAGTTTTTAAAATTAAAGAATTTACTAGCCCACACACAAATAGGGTATTTGATATAAGGTTTCAGGCCAATTGTGGCTCAGATTGGGTTATATACCTTGCCTCCTGTCCATGCTCAGCTTTTTATGTGGGTCAGACATCCAGACCATTACGGATTAGGATTTCAGAACACAAGTGATATGCGAAATCAGAAACCTACAAGTGCATTATATAAACATACACTCAAGCACCCTTCTGCCTCCTTTTATTTTATGGTTATTGATAAAATCAAGGGGGATAGGTCCCTGAAAAGTGGTTGGCACTCAATATTAATCTGTAAAAAAAGAAAATGGATAATTAAACTGGGTGGGCTTTTTATCCCTGGTTTGAATGAACAAGCAAATTATGACTTGATTGGTTTTTAATTAAGATGCTTTAAATACTGCTGCCTTGTTGTTACTTCTTTTTCATTATTTTGTTTGTGCACTGAAGAAGGCTAGTATAGCCGAAACCGGTTTGCTATTCTTGGGGCACTTTTGTGCATTACTAGAGGTGGTTTACATCCTTAGTATCTTGAATATGTTTATTTAATAAATACATATTTGGCAACTTCATTTTTCTGCTGGCCCCACATGGTAAAATATGACAGCATTCAAACAGACTGACACATATTTAGTATAAAAGCAACATGAGAAATAACAGCTATGTATGTTTATAAAAAGATAGAAATTAAATTGTTATGGTAATAGAGTGGCAGTGGAACAGATCCACACTAAAGAGCCTTGGAAGTAGCTAGTGATACTGCATAGATTTCTTTGCATGAAGCCACAGCCAAAAGAAAACACTTGTCTACTGGTATCGTGGTGGTAGCGGATCAGATCCACCATGACCTACTGAGGCTCAAGATATTATTTGAATGTGATTTTGATATTGCATGAAAGGTTGCATGGTAACTTTTGACTGTCTGTCTGGACTAGTGGTCATTTTCTCCAAGAAGGGATGTTGAAGGGATGTTTCATATTACCGAAGGAGAATGCTCCTAGCATTCCTGTGAAAGACTATGCTTATGCGATAGAAATGGGGGGTTTGTTTCAATTATTGATGCTTGATTGAGCTTCTTATATATGAGACCTATTGTTTACTGACTTCAGCTGATGGAAGCACTGCACAGTTGTTTGTCATTGCACAGATACAGAAGGTGGCCTACATGAGTTTTGTGGCCACAAAGAAGGCCGTGGCTATGTTGACAGGCTTAGGTTGTGTGAGTTAATGAAAAAGTATTTAGTCCCATGCCAGTTTGATGTCACAGAGCTGCTGGTGACTTAAGGTCAGGAATGAGCTTGGGTTACTGGTATGATCAGTTTGGGGGATAAGATAAAACAGCCAATGGCCTTCTCTCCTCTCCTAGGGGGAGGGATTGGGCAGAACACCTGACTGAGTTACATCTAGTGCTGACCAGAAGACTTGCAGCTGAGCAGTTTAGTAAGGGTGAGGGTGATTGATGTGCTGGCATTAACGCTGTTTACCCAGTGAAGGGGCATGTCTAGAATTGCTCAGTTATGAGTTGTCATGGTACTGGGTGACAGAGGATGGAGGGGTGAAACTTAACCAGAAGCTTGGCAGCAGGTTGGGGAGGACAGATTTAAAAAATGTATGGTGCCTTGCTGCTGATCTGCTGTATATGTTCTGGCATATGTAATCCATTCTTTTTGGGTACCTCCAGAGTTTTTTTTTATGCAGAAATCGTAAACATGCCTCTTCAATAGGTGGGACCCTGACTTTTTAGAGAGTTGGCCCTGTGGTATACTTCCACGAGCTGAACAAGACTATTTGCATTGACAGATAGGGCCCATGATTTACTCAAGTGCAATTATGACTACTCTTAGGCATTTGCAGAAGTGATACTTGCACATTATTCGTTGAAAGGCCATCTCTTCCTGTTGTCTTAAGGGCATATGCTTGCTCACAACAAATATGCATGCATTATGGTCCAATTACATACATAATTATCCATGTATGTATGGTTTACTATCAAATGCTCGAAACTTACAACCGTGAACGGTGGTTTCTGCGATGCATATCCTCAACTCATAAATATTAAGTAGGTTAGAAGGTCAGCGCAGCAACATCGACAACGTTCTGTCGATATTAATGTTGGCAGCTGCCATTGCCAACCATGCTTTGTGTCTCTGCCTTGTGTACGTCCTTCTTAATGGACGTATACATGGATGTCAACATGCTGACTGTCACTCCTACCATGTTCGAGGAGGAGCCTGTCGTGTAACTGAATTTCAACATTTTGATTGTAAACCTGTATGTACTATGAAACAGTGTACAAGCTGCAGAGCATTACACCATCACAATGCAGTCAAGTGTGACGGTACATACCACTCTCCTGGCAGCAGAAAGTCTTGATATATCCAGTCCTTATACTTACCAGCAAAACAATCACCACAGATAAACATTACACAATGAAATATTAATATTTCTCCATGAGCATGGCATGATGATGTCATGGGCTTGTCTGTATTTGGACATATAGACTTCATGATAATAATATCATGATTCCATCCATTTTTAGACAGATACATTTGAGAGAAAGCATAGCCAGATGACATTGTTACAGAATGACTCATACAAAGATCAATTGCAATGTTAGAAAGAGCATAGTGTGGATGCAGGATACATGGATTTATTGATGTGGCTTTGTTCATAATGGGTACTGTTAATTGTCATAGTCAAACTTGTTTTAGTCACATACATCAGCAATGATCTTGAGAGTATAAAACTTTGGGAGTAAAGAGGTTCCCATTTACACCCAAAGCTGAGCAATTTTAGAGTTATTACATTAAGAGATATGGCAGGGTTTTGGGCTATATATGTTGCCTCCAAACAAAACTGGGGTTGCTTGTTGTTTTGATAAAAGTCACTGTTTGCCACTGTTAACCCCAGATATCCCATATAATTTACAGACACACACACACACACACACACACACACACACACACACACACACACACACACACACACACGCACACCAAAGATGTTTGTGTGCGTGTTTATATAACTACGCTCACGCGCGTGTGTTTGTGTGTGTGTGTGTGTGTGTATTTATACATATATATATATATATATATATATATATATATATATATATATATATATATATATGGTATTTCTGTAGCCCAAGTCCTGTTTTTATTTTTAGCTGCACTGCCACACACTTTTTAATTATCCAGCTCCAGCTCAGGTTCCATCTGCAATGCCTTCTGTACAAATTTTGTGTATAATATTCTGGCCACTTAATCTTTCTCCAGGGCTTCTGGCTTGCAGCTATATACCAAGGATGTGTGGAGACGTAAATTGGAGATGGTCAATTTCCCCCATTTGCATGTATACCATGTGCATGTGAGTGGGGGTATATCCTGTGACAGACTGGTGTCTCATCCATAACTGTCTCCTGCTTTCTGCCTTTTGTTTGCCAGGATGGGCTTCAGCTGTACCTCTCCATAATCCTGAAATAGATAAAGCATCTATTGAAAATAAATGTATGAATGAATTAATTAGTGCATGCTTTTTTACAGCAAGTAGGTGGAGTGTGCCACTATGCCTACTTCAGAAAAAATAATCACTGAATCAGACATTTGAAAACTGTAATGCAGTAACTGCACAAGAATTAACATTTAAAGTGTGCAGTAGTGCAATATGCCCAGCATGCAAGTTTATATTAAGACTATATAGCAGTCAAGTGATATATGCGTCAGAGTACCACAGAAAAGATTCGCAATATGAGTTACAAGGAAAAATTAGCTCTTATGTATCCAACATCTGCTTTAAAGTGTCTAGTATTTAGGTACTCAAAGAAAACAATTAATAAACAATGATAATAGTAATACAAAGATGTAAGGACAAAGAAGCAATGGTCGGAGACCTACATTCTAGCAAAGGTATGCATATCGTCAGAGCACAGCATCTAGGGTAAGTGTAATATCTTCTGAGATTAAGTTATACTGCTGTGTAATTGTAAGAAGTTCTGAGATTAGTTTATAATGCTGTATGTATATTCTGCCTGACATCAAAGATGCTTCTGAGAGCCACTTGATAGCATTGATGTAAGAAGGGGGTGCAAGCAGTTCAGACATTTTATTTATTTTATTTTACATTTGTTAACCGGGGGTGTCTGACTGAACCGAAAAGGCCCTTTTTCAGCAGAGGCCCGGGGAGAAAAGCTCCACAAAGAAAAATTACAGACACATTTAGTTATTTAGACATGATCAGTATACACACAAATTACAAGAGACATGTTTTTACAATGGTACGCGGCACATAAACAGTTACAGTGGAGAGAACAAACAAAAAAATATTAATTTTAAAAATAAAGGTAATTAATAGATTTGTGGTGTACAGCTGAAATTAAGAAAGGAATGATGTGAAAAAGATTAAATGTGAGACTCAGCAGTACAAGAATGAAAAATCTGATTACTGAACAGGACAATAAGTGATTTCCCTTGAGGTGAACAGCAGCTAGGATAAATGAGCTTAGGGTAAGACCATTTGTCTAAAGAGTATCTTGGATACCCATCCAGATTTTGAGAACATTGTTAAATGATGGTTCCAGTTTGGGGAGTGGACTGTAAGTCTTGCTACATCAAAGACCACAATATGCAGTCTGAATTGATTGCTTTTCTATTTGTCTATTAAGGGAATGAAATATTACAAGGTTGGCATCAATGCATCCTTTCCCAAGGTTTTACATGTTTCAGAATAAAGCTAAATGGCACCCTGTATGTAGCAAACTGCAATCTCTGCAGACAGTTTGGAATGAGCAATGTTGATATGCACTGAGAATTTGAGACAGGGGTCCATCTATATCCCAAGATAACTGTAGGAACTGTTTCTAACAGCTCCCTTAATGAGGACATCTTGGACTAACTCTTATGTACGTTTCTAAGGCTTGCAGTATTTTCAGAGACCATGGCTTTGATTTGCATGGCATTTATTCCCAGCTCCTTTTCAGGGAGCAGATGGGATAAGGAGATAAAGTTGCATTGCAGGCAGGAGCAAGCAGTAGCAGTGGACTTATACGACCTAATAATTACTACATCTTTATCTTTTTCCAGCCCTTTCAAACAGCTACTTTTAGTCTTGAAAGAAATGACAACTAAGGAAAGTAGCAGGAGTTCCATGACAGACTAGCATAAAACTTCTCATGAAAAATAGAATGGTGTGGAGTGCAATTAGCTTATTAGACTTTGCATGTTCTGCTTCCCAGGTAAGGGGACAACTGTTTCATAGAATCACTGCTCAGTCTCTGGTACACAACTTTTCTAATTAACAGTGGGAGGAGTAGAGAGCTGAAGTCTTTGCTTGAGTCTGCAGAAGAAACCATTGTCAGTTGTCCATTATCCATGTTCCTGTACACTGTGTTGATAAAGAATATGAAGACAGTAAATGTACTCTGTCTTTTCTCAAAAGCCATGTTGAATTTCAGTGTTAGGTCATGTGCTTTCATGGAAGAGGTAGTGCTTTCCAAGGATTTGTCCAATACACATACATGAAAGACTGGCCTAACTCTGTCAGAAGAGTTTTTATATGCTGTCTTTAATATAATAGCTATAGACTTCCAAAGAG
The DNA here is from genome assembly GCF_019279795.1 of Protopterus annectens. Classification (NCBI taxonomy): domain Eukaryota; kingdom Metazoa; phylum Chordata; order Ceratodontiformes; family Protopteridae; genus Protopterus; species Protopterus annectens. Next base: position 798,565,265 of record NC_056731.1, on the reverse strand, counting down.
GAGGCTACCTACCTGTTGAAAGTCTCTGAAATGTACATTTGTGTAAGTGAGATGGAATTGAAATTATCATAATCTTAATGAAAAAGCTATCTGCATCTGTACAGGCAGAGAAGGCTGTCCCTCATATCTCATCAGTGGTGGTTTGACCAAATGAGTAATAGGAAAATACAGACAGGAAACGAAATAGTTTTGACATAACTTCAGTGTGTTTCTGAATAAAAGGAGGGCAAGGAGACTTGATATGAACACTTGAAAAAGACACCTACAAGGCTGGCATTGGTTACCTTAGCTTATACTCTTGCATGACAAAGAAATTGGTAAATGCCTCTGTAGTGCCTCTGGGTTTGTGGGCGCTGCTCCATGTGATATGGTTCATTAATTCTTTTCATTCTTCTGGTGATGTAGTTCCTCTGTCTGTATGGCCATTGAGTAGAGACAGCTGTTTGCCTTTGAGGACGATAATTCTGGCCATGCTGTCCAGTTGTCTACATGTTTGCACAAAATAAAATAACTGAACTGCAATCTGTTTTATCACATTCTCTGGTCTTCTATCTTAATGTATGGCATGATTTTATTTCAAGAGTGATCTAAGGTGGCCTTTGATGGCTAATGCATCCAGTAGTGTTAAGGAAAGATTTACCCCACAGAGGAAGAATAATGTTTAAGAAAACAGTCTAAGACTGAAGCACAATATCCATTTTTGAGGCAATGTGGCTCTGGTCAGACTATGACATATGCAAGGGATGGTGTGTTTTGAGGAACAGCCTAAGGCTGTCTAAATGCTCACTGATGTTCATGCATTAAAATCAGCTCAGTAGCACCGTTATGCTCTCTATGTCAGGCATTCTTCTCTCCCATGAGACATAGACTGATGCTGACATATAAGCCAAGCAGACTTCTGCCAAAATATTAATCCTTCAAAACTACATAACTGTAGTTGGTGACCCATCTAGCGTAAGCTCAGCTCCTTATCACAAATACAAAACTAACTGTTTTCTCTCAGATATGCTCCGAGCTAGTGCATAATGGCCATAAATACACCAATACAATGAACCAACCGACATTGCCAACATCCTGGCTGACAAGTTCAGTGCAAACTTCACCCCCCCTCCACCAAAGTGGCTAGCACCCATCCCAGAAGAATGTGACGGTCCAGATATCTCAGACACACAAGTAAAGACAGCCCTTGCAAAGGCCAAAAACACAGCATCAATGGGATCAGATGCTATCCCAGGTTGTGTCTTACACGAGCTTCAAAATGAACTAACCCCCCATCTCAAATCACTATTCAAACTCAGCCTCTCTACAGGCTATGTACCCAAAGAATGGCGTACAGCAACAGTCGTACCACTCCACAAAGGTGGTGCCACAACTGACCCTGGGAACTATCGCCCTATAAGCTTGACTAGCTTGGTCTGCAAAACCATGGAACGCATTATCATGGAGCTCATTAACAGGGACATTGGGAACCTCCAGACACTGGACCCCACCCAGTTCGGCTTTGTTAAAGGCAAATCTTGCCTCCTGAACTTGGTTGACTTTTTTGAAACAGTCACCAAAGCCATAGATGAAGGGAAGGTGGTCCACACAGCATATCTGGACCTCGCTAAGGCATTCAACACCATCCCACACTCAGGAATCATAGACAAACTCACCAGCTTAAATATCAACCCCCATGTCACGAGATGGGTTGCCAATTGGCTCTCAGACAGAACCCACATGGTAAGAGTGGCAAGTGCCATGTCTGACTCTAAACCAGTCACAAGCGAGTCCCACAGGGCTCAGTCCTGGGACCCCTCCTGTTTGGTGTATATTTCTCCGAAGTACAGGCAAAGGCGGAGGGACTGTGGCTAACCAAGTTCGCAGATGACTGTAAATTGGGTGCAATAATTGACTCTCCAGCTGACACAGACATCCTGCAAAAGGGTCTCACAGAGACAAACACCTGGTGTCAAAGTCACGGCCTCAAGCTAAATGCCAAAAAATGCATAGTAATCCCATTTGGGAAAAACAAAGTACCTACAAACTACCACATAGATGGGAATCCACTAAGTACAGAAAAAGTAATTAGGGACCTGGGTACCCAAGTAGATAGCATGCTCTCCTTTGATAACCACATAGCCAAAACAGTCAGGAAATCCTTCTATGTGGCACACCTGATCACAAAGGGTTTCTCATCCAGATCCAAGGAGGTGATTGTGCCCCTTTACTCCTCACTCATTAGGCCCATAATAGAGTACAATGCTTCATTTGGGATGTACCTCTCTAGATACCTGCAACAACTAGAAAAAACACAGAAGTACCTCACTAAGAGGATTAAGGGACTTAAACAATTACCCTATGAAGCACGACTAAAAAAGCTCCAGCTCTTCTCAGTCGCTTACCGTCTGCTCAGAGGTGATCTATGCCTGTCCTATAGGGCCATGTCAAACCCTGAACTAATGGACATGCTTCACCTAAAAAAAACCGAGATCCCTCAGAACCACTCGTTCTAGTGACTTGAACCTATGTACAACAATAAAAAGGACATGCTGGAGGGATAGATTCCTGTCCCAGCGACTCCCCTCACTCTGGAATAGAATCCCAAATCCATATTCGACAGAGCTCCTCTCTGACCCTCTTCAAGATAAATCTTGATGAGTGGATGGGTAATCGTAAGTTCTACCCTGGGATCACTTCAGGAGCCCTGTTGACAGAGGCCCAGGTTACTAATCTAATGGGGAGGCGAAAGCCATCACTCTGTGTCTAGGCTTATAAATGCCCATGGGCAGATAGCCTAGTACTTACCTTTGAACCTATGAACCTATGAAATACTGAGAGTTCCAGCACTTTGAACTGTAAACTGCAATTCAAATAATTTATAGCAAATTCTAGACCTCACTCTTACTCCTTTAAGGTATTTTCACCCTTGGTGTGGAGACTATGACCCCCCCTCCCCTCCACACACACACACACACACACACACACACACACACACACACACACACACACACACACACACACACACACACACACACACTTGCTACTTGTATGTATTAATTCTGAGGCTGATGTTTTTCTGAACAGGCAGAATAATCTAGGATACCACAGTATCAGATGTGCGTATCTCCATACCGCCTTACCTTCAGTTCTCCAGTTATGATGATTGCAGCTACTGTCAGGTACTGTCATCAGTACATTAACATGCACCAGTTAGGCTTTCTTACACTGACGTATATTGACAAAATGGAATTTGCAGAGAGATGTTTGAAAAGATGCATACTACACCAATTTAATGTAAATACTTCAATAAATGCATAACTCATAACAGAATGATTATGATGTATTTGATGTCTGTTCTTGCTGTACAGTAAATGTAAAGCCTAAAAAATGTTTGATCAGAAAGCCTTCCTTTTGTACTGTATACATTTTCATGATGCAGTTTAATC